>NW_025534378.1:75000-210752 GCF_020615455.1 Coregonus clupeaformis | reverse complement strand
TAAACAAAAAGTGTGAAGTAGAGGAGCGCGACATACGCCTATTTTCCTGAAATAAGTCACATTTGTGTACAGCTTCTTATTGGTCGATTCTGATACTTTCTTAGTGGGAAAAATCACACCAAATGTTCCTACAACAAGTTTCCAACTCGGAAATGTCAGAGTTTTCAAGTTCTCTTGAACACGGCATTATACACAGTGGCCATTTTGTGTCAATATACAGCATCTTTGTGACTGATACAGGGGGAGCCATTTTGTGCCTAAATGGTCATCCGGGGAGCCACACAAATTAGAGACCGCAGCACAGACACACTGTTTACCTGGGAGGTCTGCAGCTGAGTAATACATAACAGGACACTGATGTGTTTAGTACAACAGCTAAATATTTGTGAAGCTTCTGTCGTTGTCAGTTTTGGGGGCCAAATGGGAATTCACATTTTTTAGGCCAGGCCTAGCCAGATATCCACAGATGGCATGACTAAGGGCAAATGAGTTGAGTTAGAAGACTCACATGTTCGTTCACTTGTCACCCTAGTTTACATTACACGGTGAAACCAAACACAGCAAAGTTTGGAGTTATTCATTTGAACAGGATACACCCTAATGCTTTAGAGATTCAACTCAATACATCTGTCCACTTAGGTCTCAATAGTCCCACTCTCCTCTCCTCTTGATACTTATTCAAGATGAGGAGACGAGGAGAGGAAACCACTTTAGATTATTGAGATGAACCCTCTGCATCTAGCATCCTGTCCAGGGGGTGTACTTGTACATACATCTGCCTGTGTGTGTGTGTGTGTGCTGTCCAGGAGAGGAGATGGGTCATTCCATAGAGGAACACATCAACTTCCTGGATAAGTCGTGTGCAGCAGTCCACTTCACCTGGCGGTCATGGGAGGCAACAAGGACATCATTGAGTTCTGCATCCACAAAGGAGCCAAGATCGACCAGCAACAGGTACATTAAGACAGGGGGATCATGTGGTTGTTTCAGTCACCATTATTTGAATAAATATAGGCCTACTACAGCCACATTTAAGTCAGTCTAAATACAATAAATGTGACCGAATCGGTTCGGTTCAGCGTTATGCAGCAACATTTTAACTCTTCGAGTCTGGAGCTTTTTGGCCGTTTTTGGGTACCTTCAATTTTTGCCCTGATATACTACGATAAAGAAATGTTTACCAGACCAATGTCGGGTATCTTTTTTTTTCAGCACAACCTCACCTATATGATCTGTTAGTAAGTTTTCACTTTGACATACTATTTCAACACACTGGACCCAAACACACACAGAAAACACAAGTCTGTTTAGAAAAAGATGGTTTTTTTATTGTAAAACCCTCAAACATGGTGAACCAAGCATTTAAAAAAGCTTCAAATTGAACCACAAGGTGCAAATATGAACATATAAAAGTATTTTGGTGATATATACAAGCAATACACAACTATTTACAAAAAGTAGGTATAGCCACTGGCCTTACCCTATTTGTCACTCTTCAAAACAGTTCCTGTCCACAATGACACAGAGAGCCACATCACAGGCCTTGCACTTCCATGGTGTGACAAACCTCTTCTTGTCAACTTGTTTACAGCGTTGACAAACCCTGCGGCCTGCTGTGGCTTTGTCTTTGGCCTCTGCAACATTGGCAATGGCCACAGAAACATGGCTGGTGCTTTTTTGAAGTGGAACCCCTGTCTGGGTCACTCCGCACAGCTGGGCCACAAGTTCTGCCACAAAGTTCTTGGTGCGTCATGGGTGTGACTTGTTGGTCGCACTGATGTCACAGTGCAGGGATGTATGCATTTGTTGTTCCCATGTCCAAAAATGCAGGAAGAGGGTACGTACCAGCGAGCAGTTCTGCGATGGGTTGAGTAATACTGGAGAAGCTGGTCTGACAGGTCAACCCCCTCCCATGTACTTATTGTAGGCCATGATGGGGGGGTAGGGCAGGGAATGTCTTTTGCTACCCAGCCCAGGTCCTTCCTTCACCTTCCTCTTGATTGTCTCGCCCGAAAACGCTGGGTGGATTGTGGAGCACACCGACACCTCCCGCGTATCCATCCACTTCACAAAGACCAGGCGATCCTCTCTGATCCATCTCACAGACCCCCTCTTCGATTTGCTGGTGAGGGCATTTTCTCTGCCACTAGGACACCCCTTTTCTGTTGCTTCTGTAGGTCCCACAGGCTCCAAACTTCATACTTCCCAAACTCAGGAACAGTTTGGGCTGGTGTAGAAATTGTCCATATAAATATGGTATCCTGTACCAAGATGTGATGGCTGAATGAGGTCCATAACAGCATCATATGAAAGTCCATGCACGCTGGGTGTGTGTGCTTTCCCAACATACACGTTGAAGTTTAGAGTGTAGCCATTGTTAGACTCTGCCAACACAAAGAGCTTGATCCCCATTTGTTAGGCTTGTCTTCGTGTACTGGGTCATGCCAGTTTTGGCTTTTGTAGCCACTCATCCTCTCAGCCGACTGACAGTTCCTTCTTAGGATGGTAATGAGCCTGGCAGGCAGTGCGAATGTCGTCCATCAGAGGTTTGACCCTGAACAGTTTGTCATGCTGGGGTGTACCTTTGCGCTGGTCATTTATGACATCCTCCTCTGGATCACTTAGGTGGATGTTCCATGAGATGGACCGGAATCTGTCTCTTGGCATGACCTTCGCTGGCAATGAAACAGACAATATGTGGCTTTGTTTCCAGTAGTCCTGGATACTAGGCAGAGTCACCAATGAGGTGTAGATGAGGAGACCCAGAAATCTGTGCAGTTCCTCCACATCAACGTCAGTCCACTGATATTTGCTCCCCTTCTCGCTGATTTCTTGCTGCCTGTTTGTTGGTGTTTCTGCAGATTGTCCTCATTGTATCTGCGGCGAAGTAGAGCAGGAAGAGGTCCTTTGGTGTGTGCCCTGAATGCAAATCCACCTGGGCTCCTGGTGGTCTGGGGCATGAACCTACTGGCTTGTGGGGCAGTGTCAGGATCAGTCTCTGTTTTCCATGGCTCAGAGCTCTGTTCTGGCTGTGCTGCTGACTGGGCTGGAGATCTTGACCTGGTCTTGGCCTGATCCTTCCCTTCCACGCCCCCTCTGTGATGGCCTCCGTCGGCTTGTTGTGGGGGGTGGGGGCTGTTGATGGCCCAGGCTGCTCGTCGTCGTCGTCGTCACTATACAAAACAGGTAAACGGATTCAAGATTATTCAAAGTTCAAGATGTTCATTGGCATTTGCACTACAGTGAAGTAGAATAGAATACTATAGTAAGATAAACGAAAGCAATAAAACAAATTCATTTTTAGAAAAATGTTTGTCTTCTTACCTCACGTTTTCAGCAACAAAATCAGGGTCCTCGAAGTCATCCTGGCCACTTTCATTGTCTGACGACGAACTTTCCAAAGTTTCTTCATCGCTCATTTGGAATAACAAGTCGACGGCTTGTTCAACGTGAAGTGTGCGCCTCATATTGCTTCACAAAAACGATACTGCTGACAATAAAACTCTTGAAATACTAACAATTGAAATACTAACTCGTGAAAAACTCTCCAAAACTACTCATGAACTGAACTAATTCCTCTCGTTCGTTCTTTCGCAATGGCTAGTTGTCGTGGGGAATGAATGTTTATATACTCGTGTGCATCCTGAAGAACCGGGTTAGCACAAGCACACGTTTTTTTCCGTTCCTTTTTATCACAAAAAGACGACAAAGTTATTATAATAAATGCAAAGCGCTCATAAAAGAGCGCATATTTTGACGCACTTTTTTCATGGAATTGAAATTATCATAACTTTGGTTTTAGTTGGTGTATTTACATGAAACAAACACTCAAAACGTAGCTTCGGGTCTCCATTTCTGCATGAAATCGACGCAGCCCTCTGCGTCACTTGGTTTGGATGCTGCGCGGTCCTAAAGCCGGCCCGCGATTTGAACGCGCCGAAGCGTTCGCCGACTCGGAAGAGTTTTAAATTGTGTTTTTTACATTGGATAAAAGTAGAGACCCAGAGCTAGAAAATGGCACATCATACACTACAGTTGAGGAACAATGGAAAAGTAATTCTGCTTTGAAAGTTCATAAACTTGTAACCCCACTTTTGAGAAAAATGGACCTTTGAATGTTTGGGTACACCTACTGAGAGCTCTTCTTTGTCTACACCCATTCAGCATCGTTCACACCCTCTTAAGCCTTAGCCCCACCCATCTCTTTAAGGATTCACATGTGAGGCCATGTGGTAAACAGACGCTATATCAAATAAAATCTAAGTTTATTTGTCACATGCACAGGATACAGAAGGTGTAAACGTTACACTGAAATGGTTACTTGCATAGTAGATGGGTCATGTGAAGGAAATGCTATAACCCACACCCCAGCCACATCTAGCTAAGTGGATGGGTCACTATTGTCTAGATATGTACACATGTTCATGAAATACAATAGATGACCGTAATCACCACCAGACACACCCTGGCTAATTTGATGGGTCATGTAATAATCCGGCCGAAGTGGAGTCTTTTGTTTAGACATGTTCAGTGCCTTGTAAAAATATTCAACCCCCTTGGCGTTTTTCCTATTGTGTTGCATTACAACCAGTAATTTAAATTGATTTTTTTGGGGATTTCATGTAATGGACATACACAAAATAGTCCAAATTGGTGATGTGAAATGAAATAAATTACTTGTTTCAATAAATTATAAAGAATAAATAACGGGAAAGTGGTGCGTGCATTGTATTCACCCCTGGGCTATGAAGCCCCTAAATAAGATTTAGTGCAACCAATTACCTTCAGAATTCACATAATTAGTTAAATAAAGTCCACCTGTGTGCAATCTAAGTGTCACATGGTCTCAGTATACAGTGGGAAAAAGGTATTTAGTCAGCAACCAATTGTGCAAGTTCTCCCACTTAAAAAGATGAGAGAGGCCTGTAATTTTCATCATAGGTACACGTCAACTATAACAGACAAATTGAGAAAAAAAATCCAGAAAATCACATTGTAGGATTTTTATGAATTTATTTGCAAATTATGGTGGAAAATAAGTATTTAGTCACCTACAAACAAGCAAGATTTCTGGCTCTCACAGACCTGTAACTTCTTCTTTAAGAGGCTCCTCTGTCCTCCACTCGTTACCTGTATTAATGGTTATCAGTAAAAAAAATACACCTGTCCACAACCTCAAACAGTCACACTCCAAACTCCACTATGGCCAAGACCAAAGAGCTGTCAAAGGACACCAGAAACAAAATTGTAGACCTGCACCAGGCTGGGAAGACTGAATCTGCAATAGGTAAGCAGCTTGGTTTGAAGAAATCAACTGTGGGAGCAATTATTAGGAAATGGAAGACATACAAGACCACTGATAATCTCCCTCAATGTGGGGCTCCACGCAAGATCTCACCCCGTGGGGTCAAAATGATCACAAGGACGGTGAGCGAAAATCCCAGAACCACACGGGGGGACCTAGTGAATGACCTGCAGAGAGCTGGGACCAAAGTAACAAAGCCTACCATCAGTAACACACTACGCTGCCAGGGACTCAAATCCTGCAGTGCCAGACGTGTCCCCTGCTTAAGCCAGTACATGTCCAGGCCCGTCTGAAGTTTGCTAGAGTGCATTTGGATGATCCAGAAGAGGATTGGGAGAATGTCATATGGTCAGATGAAACCAAAATATAACTTTTTGGTAAAAACTCAACTCGTCGTGTTTGGAGGACAAAGAATGCTGAGTTGCATCCAAGGAACACCATACCTACTGTGAAACATGGGGTGGAAACATCATGCTTTGGGGCTGTTTTTCTGAAAAGGGACCAGGACGACTGATCCGGTAAAGGAAAGAATGAATGGGGCCACATATCGTGAGATTTTGAGTGAAAACCTCCTTCCATCAGCAAGGGCATTGAAGATGAAACGTGGCTGGGTCTTTCAGCATGACAATGATCCCAAATACACCGCCCGGGCAACGAAACAGTGACTTCGTAAGAAGCATTTCAAGGTCCTGGAGTGGCCTAGCCAGTCTCCAGATCTCAACCCCATAGAAAATCTTTGGAGGGAGTTGAAAGTCCGTGTTGCCCAGCGACAGCCCCAAAACATCACTGCTCTAGAGCAGATCTGCATGGAGGAATGGGCCAAAATACCAGCAACAGTGTGTGAAAACCTTCGTGAAGACTTACAGAAAACGTTTGACCTGTGTCATTGCCAACAAAGGGTATATAACAAAGTATTGAGAAACTTTTGTTATTGACCAAACACTTATTTTCCACCATAATTTGCAAATAAATTCATAAAAATCCTACACCTGTTCTGAAAGGCCCCAGAGTCTGCAACACCATTAAGCAAGGGCACCACCAAGCAAGCGGCACCATGAAGACCAAGGAGCTCTCCAAACAGGTCAGGGACAAAGTTGTGGAGAAGTACAGATCAGAGTTGGGTTATAAAAAATATCAGAAACTTTGAACATCCCACGGAGCACCATTAAATCCATTATTAAAAAATGGAAGAATATTGCACCACAACAAACCTGCCAAGAGAGGGCCACCCACCAAAACTCACGGACCAGGCAAGGAGGGCATTAATCAGAGGGGCAACAAAGAGACCAAAGATAACCCTGAAGGACCTGCAAAGCTCCACAGCGGGGATTGGAGTATCTGTCCATAGGACCACTTTAAGCCATACACTCCACAGAGCTGGACTTTACGGAAGAGTGGCCAGAAAAAGCCATTGCTTAAAGAAAAAAATAAGCAAACACGTTAGGTGTTTGCCAAAGGGCATGTGGGAGACTCCCCAAACATATGGAAGAAGGTACTCTGGTCAGTTGAGAATAAAATTGAGCTTTTGGCCATCAAGGAAAACGCTATGTCTGGCGCAAACCCAACACCTCTCATAACCCCAAGAACACCATCCCCACAGTGAAGCAAGGTGGTGGCAGCATCATGCTGTGGGATGTTTTTTCACTCGGCAGGGACTGGGAAACTGGTCAGAATTGAAGGAACGATGGATGGCGCTAAATACAGGGAAATTCTTGAGGGAAACCTGTTTCAGTCTTCCAGAGATTTGAGACTGGGAGGGAGGTTCACCTTCCAGCAGGACAATGACCCTAGGCATACTGCTAAAGCAGCACTTGAGTGGTTTAAAGGGAAACATTTAAATGTCTTGGAATGGCCTAGTCAAAGCCCAGACCTCAATCCAATTGAGAATCTGTGGTATGACTTAAAGATTGCTGTACACTGAAGTGGAACCCATCCAACTTAAAAGAGTTGGAGCAGTTTTGCTTTGAAGAATGGGCAAAAATCCCAGTGGCTAGAAGTGCCAAGCTTATAGAGACATACCCCAAGAGACTTGTAGCTGTAATTGCTGCAAAGGTGGCTCTACAAAGTATTGACTTTGGGGGGGTTTGAATAGTTATGCATGCTCAAGCTTTCTGTTTTTTATTTTTATTTCTTCTTTATTTCACAATAAAAATATTTTGCATCTTCAAAGTGTTAGGCATGTTGTGTAAATCAAATGATACAAACCCCCCCAAAATCAATTATTTTAATACCAGGTTGTAAGGCAACAAAATAGGAAAAATGCCAAGGGGGGTGAATACTTTCGCAAGCCACTGTAGATAGCTAGTTAGGTAGCTAGCTAGCTAAACAATGAACTGGCATAATCCCAACTCATACTACTACCAATACAAACATTGTCATAGCTGTAGTATGAATCTGCAGGTAGCTAAAGCTAACAAACTAGGTTCAGTGTTAGCGAGCTAGCATTAGGCTATAACTAGCAATAATATTACTACACATATCATACACTTAACATTAGCTAACGAGCCATCAAGCTAACGTTCACTAGCTAACTAACAGTATGCTTTAACTTACAATAAAAACGACTTTCTGACAAAATTAGAAACGTATATGTGAAAACGTAGCTAGACTCTTACCCATATACATGGATGAATGCTTCACGGCAGACTGGAACCATTTAACTCTGTTTTGTTTGTAGCTACATCTTGTTTGGACAGCGTTGTGTCAAGTCACTCCATTTCACACTGACCGTGGCGTGTGCAGAAAGCGCCCATCACTTTTTCCAACTGATCTGTCGATAGCGCCTACTAAATTCAGGGCATCAATGTTGTTGAGAAAAGTAGCACAACTTTTGTAGTTCTCGATGGCTAACATTATATCTTTCAAAAACGGCGCGCGGTAGAAAGGACTGTCAATGCATACTGAACAGCTCACGGTATAGACAGAAGCATGCTACATGGCAGACCAATCGAAACTCATCTCCAGGCATGTCCACTCCATCCATTATCTCAGCCAATCATGGCTAGTGGAAAGGTTCCTCTCTTTTTCCGTGGCTAAACCAACTAGGCTCGTAATTTAACAATTGTATTCATATTTATGGATGGAATACAAGTTTGTTATTAAGGCACATGAAAGTTTACATGTTCCAGATGACATTTCTGCCCAAAAACGCATTTTGATAAAAAATACATGTTCACGCTCAAATGCCTCTCCTGTGAAGTAGTGATGCGACATATGCCTGGTTTACTGAAACGAGTCACAAATCATCCAAAAGTTTCCCAATGTATTAGCTACCACAGGACGATTAGAATCATAAAGATTCTTGGGTTTGTGCTAATTATTTCTCTCACGTTTGAAAAATTATTTTAAATTGAATCGTATTTACAGTAGGGGCTTTTCTTTTGTGCACATGTAGACCACTTTGTAGGCAAGGGATCTGCTTATGGTCTTCTTAGGATCTTCAAATGGCTTTACTCACAGACAGACACAGGGGCATCCCAATGGCACCCTTTTCCCCTATATAGTGCACTACTTTTGACCAGGGCCCTATGTGCTCTGGTCAAAAGTGCACTTTAAATGGAAAAGGGTGCCATTAAGGACTGAACTCCAGTTCAGATGCAGGAGCAGAAGTCTAGAGAGTGCAGACAGACAGTAATAGCCCCAGATAGCTCGATTGATACTAATAACCTCCACTTACTGTATTTAACTGATCACTTATTAACGTACTGGAACTGACCTCCACTTACTGAGATGATCTCCACTTCCTGTACTGACCTCCACTTCCTGTACTGACCTCCACTTCCTGTACTGACCTCCACTTCCTGTACTGACCTCCACTTACTGAACTGACCTCTAGTTATTAATGTACTGTACTGACCTCAACTTATTAATGTACTGTATTGATCTCCACTTCCTGAAATGATCTCCACTTCCTGTATTGAACTTCACTTATTGTACTGATCTCCACTTCCTGTACTGACCTCCACTTCCTGTACTGTACTGTACGTGGAGGTGAGTACAGTGACCTCTGCCCTGTTCCTGCAATTCATGCACATCTCATTAAAAGGCTTGTATTACTTCTTCTCTCTACCTCCCTGGGACATAGCCTTACTTTACACTGAGATGCCCATCTCTATTGCCTAACTCTTCGCTTTATGTCTCTATGGTTACACATACAGGACTAGATAAAAGGAAATAGGTCTGTGTTTTCTGATTATTATTATTATTATTTTTCACATTTCTGTGTCTGCAATTCCGTGATACACTTAACCAGCGTGTGTGTGTGTGTGTGTGTGTGTGTGTGTGTGTGTGTGTGTGTGTGTGTGTGTGTGTACTGTGTACTGTACTCCAGGTGGACCGGTCCACAGCGCTTCACTTTGCCTGTTCCCAGGGAGCTACAGAAGCTGTTAAACTGATGCTGTCCTCCTACAGCAGACTGGACCGCATCATTAACCTGCCTGATGGAGCCAGCCAGACACCTTTACACAGGTGGGAGAGTTTGTTCATTCATTCATTCATTCATTTATATATTTGTTCATTCATTCATTCATTTGAATGTTATTTAGTTCATATATTTATTAGACTCATGAAGTGATCCATGATAACCAGACATCCTAGACATTCCATTCTATTGTGAACAGAACCAAACACGGTTCAGGAGTCAGGACAATGTTTGCTCGTGACAAAGGTTGTGTTTACAAATGAACCATTAGTCATAGTGTAAGGGTGGTGACCTCACAACTGGCCTAATACCTACGGTGCGTCCCAAATCACACCCTATTCCCTATTTAGTGCACTACTTTTGACTAGAGCCCTAGACCACGTGTAACCACGCCATCCCAGGACCCCCCACATCCGGCTTTCGACCTTTGGGATCGTCTGAGGGGGGCCTGGCTCTCAAAGTGGGTGGGTCTATGCCCTCCCAGGTCCACCCATGGCTACACCCCTGCCCAGTCATGTGAAATCCATAGATTAGAGCCTAATTTATTCATTTCAATTGACTGACTTCCTTATATGAACTGTAACTCAGTAAAATCTTTGAAATTGTTGCATGTTGCGTTTATATTTTTGTTGAGTATATTAATTGGGCAAAGGGCAGTGTAAGCAAACAAAAGACTGTTTATAGCTGTGATATAATGCATGTTATTTTTCCAGGGCAACTATATTTGATCACACAGAGTTGGCGGAGTACCTCATTTCAAAGGTAAATACAGTACATAAGCACACACACACACACACACACACACACACACACACACACACACACACACACCAGAGTTGGCGGACACCTAATTTCAAAGGTAAACACACTACAAGAATATTGCCCATAAACTATTCCATATAAGGTGCCGGTTTGAGCTACTGCAACTGTATTGTAATATCTACATCCCAAATGGCACCCTATTTCCTACACAGTGCACTACTTTTGACTAGGGCCTATGGGACCTGTTTGGCCAGGGCACTGGTCAAACGTAGTGCACTATATAGGGAATAGGGTGCCATTTGGGACTCAAATGTATTGAATTCTGTGTTGACAGGGTGCAGACATTGACTACCTAGACTGTAAGGGTCTTCCCCCCCTGCTGCTGGCTACTAGCTGTGGAGCATGGAGAACTGTGGCTCTTCTGCTCTCCAAAGGTCAGCTTTTACAGATTCAGAGATTCAGAGTGTTTAATAGTACAGGGTTGCAGGTGTGATTGCAGGGTACTGTATTCAAACATCAACATGTCTGTGGATCAAAACTGAGGTTTTGACGTGTGTGTCTGTGTGTGTCTGTGTGTGTCTGTGTGTGTGTGTGTTTGTTTGTCTTTTTAAGGTGCCAACGTGAACATAAAGGACAAATCTGGATGTAACTTCCTCCACCTGGCCATCCTGCAACCCAAAGGCCTCAAAACCTTGCAGGAGACATCTTACAGGTAGATGATGTCCAATGGTAGTAGTGCTTGGAAAGGTATGTTGTTACGGAAACTTAAGTTTAGGAATAGGGGTTGAAATTCATCAAGGTTAGGGTTAGGAACCAGGGTTACGTTGGTTCGGGCAGCGGGTTAGGAATCAGGGTTACGTTAAGGGTTAGGAACCTGGGTTACGTTAAGGTTCGACGCGGGTTAGTAACCAGGGTTACGTTAAGGGTTAGGAAACGAGGGTTACGTAAGGTTCGGTGCGGGTTAGGAACGAGGGTTACGTTAAGGGTTAGGAACGAGGGTTACGTTAAGGTTCGGCGGGGTTAGAAACGAGGGTTACGTTAAGGGTTAGGGAACGAGGGTTACGTTAAGGTTCGGCGCTGCAGTGGAGTCCATGTTACAGACTTTTGTGTGTTCTAAGGCAGTTTTTTTGCCGTTTTTCCACTACCATGACATTCTGGCGTTATACAGACAGTTTTTCCACTACCATGACATTCTGGCTTATACAGACAGTTTTTCCACTACCATGACATTCTGGCTTATACAGACAGTTTTTCCACTACCATGACATTCTGGCTTATACAGACAGTTTTTCCACTACCATGACATTTTGGCTTATACAGACAGTTTTTCCACTACCATGACATTCTGGCTTATACAGACAGTTTTTCCACTACCATGACATTCTGGCTTATACAGACATTTCTGTAATAGGCCCCATCAAGTTTTAGGTTAATTGATTCACCACACTGTCAGCTACAAGAACTATAATGTCATAACATTTTGAGACACTTAAATGAGTGATAATAATAATAATAATTAGGTGCCTACATTTGTCCTATTGCACACCCTAGGAGAGTAGGGTCAGAGCCAGGGATCAGCCATTATTGACGGCGACCCTGGAGTAATTAGGGTTAAGTGCCTTGCACAGACAGATTTTTCACCTAGTCGGCTCGGGGATCTGAACCAGCGACCTTTCGGATACTGGCCCAACGCTCCTAACTGCTAGGGTTACCTGTCGCCATAAAGGCACAACAATCTAAAAACGCACGTTGAAATTCTTTGTTTTTTTATTTTACTTTCCAGGACATAGACATGTTTTATATGGGCAGAAAGCTTAAATTCTTGTTAATCTAATTGCACTGTCCAATTTATAGTAGCTATTAGAGTGAAAAAATACCATGCTATTGTTTGAGGAGAGTGCACAACAACAAAAAACGTATCACGGCAACTGGTTTCATACATTCACCTCTGAAGGTAAATAATGTACTTACATTCAGTAATCTTGCTCTGATTTGTCATTCTGAGGGTCCCAGAGATAAAATGTAGCATCGTTTGTTTGATAAAATCAATTTTTATATTCAAATGTAGGAACTGGGTTCTACAGTTTGAACCCCTGCTGTCTCTGGCTCCACACCCACCCACCCGGCCATCTAGATGTGTTAAACTTATTGTATGAGCTAATGATCCATCATGTATGACATTCCTGGGAGTGTGTAAACTTACATTTTGTATTACCTTATCATTTTTGTATGTTCTCTATAGTCATGTACTTGAAAATGTCCAGTATTGCAAAGCTTCACTGGATCAATCGTTTCCCACGTGGGGAATAAAATAATGTATGCACTCACTAACTGTAAATCGCTCTGGATAAGAGCGTCTGCTAAATGACTAAAATGTAAACGTAAATCAATTTGAAACTTTGCCTACACACTTCTGCCATCTAGTGGCCAAAATCAAAATTGCGCCAAAACTGCAATATTATATTGTGGCCTTTCTCTTGCATTTCAAAGATGATGGAACAAAGAAATAAATAGAAAACCCATGTTTTTTTGTCTGTATTATCTTTTACCAGATCTAATGTGTTATGTTCTGCTACCTTACTTTCACATTTCCACAAACTTCAAAGTGTTTCCTTTCAAATGGTATCAGGAATATGCATATCCTTGCTTCAGGTCCTGAGCTACAGGAAGTTAGATTTGGGTATGTCATTCTAGGTGAAAATTGAAGAAAAAAAACGAGGTAAGAGGTTAATCCATTTTAGAACAAAATGTGGAAAAAGTCAGGGGGTCTGAAAACATTACAAATGCACTGTATATATAATGTCTATATATATGCAGAGTCTGTTGTATGTGATGTAGCAGTTGGTCACAGCAGAAGAAGAAGATGGCTGCCGTTTTACAGCCCTCTAACCAATTGTACTATTATGTGTGTTTTTCCGCGTTATTTGTAATTTATTTTGTACATAATGTTTCTGCCATCGTCTCTTATAACCAAAAAGAGCTTCTGGATATCAGGACAGCGATTACTCACCTCGTATTGGACGAAGATTTTTTCTTCAACGAGGCGGCCGCGAAGGATATCATACAGACACCCGACAAGGCCCAAATCCCCGTCATTCGCGTGAGGAAGAGACGGAGATATCGTGGACGGAGATCGGGTGCCTTGTAAGGATCCGACGGCGAGCAGTAAACTGCCTCTTCCATCAATCCTATTAGCCAACGTTCAATATTTTGAAAATAAAATGGACGATTTAAGATTACGGTTATCCTACCAACGGGACATTAAAAACTGTAATATCTTATGTTTCACCGAGACGTGGCTGAACGACGACAATGATAACATTCAGCTAGCAGGCTATACGCTACATCGGCAGGACAGAACGGCTGACTCTGGTAAGACAAGGGGTGGCGGTCTGTGTATATTTGTAAACAACAGCTGGTGCACAAAACCAAATACTAAGGAAGTCTCGAGGTTTTGCTCGCCTGAGGTAGAGTATCTTATGATAAGCTGTAGACCACACTATTTACCAAGAGAGTTTTCATCTATATTTTTCATAGCTGTCTATTTACCACCACAAACCAAAGCTGGCATTAAGATTGCACTGAATGAGTTGTACAAGGCCATTAATCAACAGGAAAACGCTCATCCAGATGCAGCGCTCCTAGTGGCCGGGGACTTTAATGCAGGGAAACTTAAAATCCGTTCTACCTAATTTCTACCAGCATGTTAAATGTGCAACCAGAGGAAAAAAAACTCTAGACCACCTTTACTCCACACACAGAGACGCATACAAAGCTCTCCCTCGCCCTCCATTTGGCAAATCTGACCATAACTCTATCCTCCTGATTCCTGCTTATAAGCAAAAACTAAAGCAGGAAGCACCAGTGACTCGGTTAATAAAAAAGTGGTCAGATGACGCAGATGCTAAGCTACAGGACTGTTTTGCTAGCACAGACTGGAACATGTTCCGGGGATTCTTCAGACAGCATTGAGGAGTACACCACATCAGTCACTGGCTTCATCAATAAGTGCATCGATGATGTCGTCCCCACAGTGACCGTACGTACATACCCCCAACCAGAAGCCATGGGTTACAGGAAACATCCGCACTGAGCTAAAGGGTAGAGCTGCCGCTTTCAAGGAACGGGACTCTAACCCGGACGCTTATAAGAAATCCCGCTATGACCTCCGACGAACCATCAAACAGGCAAAGAGTCAATACAGGTCTAAGATTGAATCGTACTACATTGGCTCTGACGCTCGTCGGATGTGGCAGGGCTTGAAAACTATTACAGACTACAAAGGGAAGCACAGCCGCGAGCTGCCCAGTGACACAAGCCTACCAGACGAGCTAAACCACTTCTATGCTCGCTTCGAGGCAAGCAACACTGAAGCATGCATGAGAGCACCAGCTGTTCCGGATGACTATGTGATCATGCCCTCCGTAGCCGATGTGAGTAAGACTTTTAAGCAGGTCAACATTCACAAGGCCGCAGGGCCAGACGGATTACCAGGACGTGTACTCCGAGCATGTGCTGACCAACTGGCAAGTGTCTTCACTGACATTTTCAACATGTCCCTGACTGAGTCTGTAATACCAACATGTTTCAAGCAGACCACCATAGTCCCCGTGCCCAAGGACTCTAAGATAACCTGCCTAAATGACTACCGACCCGTAGCACTGACGTCTGTAGCCATGAAGTGCTTTGAAAGGCTGGTCATGGCTCACATCAACAGCATTATCCCAGAAACCCTAGACCCACTCCAATTTCCATACCGCCCCAACAGATCCACAGATGATGCAATCTCTATTGCACTCCACACTGCCCTTTCCCACCTGGACAAGAGGAACACCTACGTGAGAATGCTATTCATTGACTACAGCTCAGCATTCAACACCATAGTGCCCTCTAAGCTCATCAGTAAGCTAAGGATCCTGGGACTAAACACCTCCCTCTGCAACTGGATCCTGGACTTCCTGACGGGCCGCCCCCAGGTGGTAAGGGTAGGTAACAACACACCTGCCACAATGATCCTCAACACAGGGGGCCCCTGAGGGGTGCGTGCTCAGACCCCTCCTGTACTCCCTGTTCACCCATGACTGCATGGCCAGGCACGACTCCAACACCATCATTAAGTTTGCCGACGACACAACAGTGGTAGGCCTGATCACCGACAACGATGAGACAGCCTATAGGGAGGAGGTCAGAGATCTGGCCGTGTGGTGCCAGGACAACAACCTCTCCCTCAACGTGACCAAGACAAAGGAGATGATTGTGGACTACAGGAAAAAAAAGAGGACTGAGCACGCCCCCATTCTCATCGACGGGGCTGTAGTGGAACAGGTTGAGAGCTTCAAGTTCCTTGGTGTCCACATCACCAACGAACTATCATGGTCCAAACACACCAAGACAGTCGTGAAGAGGGCACGACAAAGCCTATTCCCCTTCAGGAGACTAAAAAGATTTGGCATGGGTCCTCAGATCCTCAAAAAATTCTACAGCTGCACCATCGAGAGCATCCTGACTGGTTGCATCACCACCTGGTATGGCAACTGTTTGGCCTCCGACCGCAAGGCACTACAGAGGGTAGTGCGTACGGCCCAGTACATCACTGGGGCAAAGCTTCCTGCCATCCAGGACCTCTATACCAGGCGGTGTCAGAGGAAGGCCCTCAAAATTGTCAAAGACTCCAGCCACCCTAGTCATAGACTGTTCTCTCTGCTACCGCACGGCAAGCGGTACCGGAGTGCCAAGTCTAGGTCCAAAAGTCTTCTCAACAGCTTCTACCCCCAAGCCATAAGACTCCTGAACAGCTAATCATGGCTACCCGGACTATTTGCACTGCCCCCCCCACCCCATCCTTTTTACGCTGCTGCTACTCTGTTAAGTATTTATGCATATGTCACTTTAACTCTACCCACATGTACATATTACCTCAACTACCTCAACTAGCCGGTGCCCCCCGCACATTGACTCTGCACCGGTACCCTCCTGTATATATAGCCTCCCTACTGTCACTTTATTTTTACTTCTGCTCTTTTTTTCTCAACACTTTTTTTGTTGTTGTTTTATTTTTACTTTTTTGTCTAAAATAAATGCACTGTTGGTTAAGGGCTGTAAGTAAGCATTTCACTGTGATGTCTGCACCTGTTGTATTCGGCGCATGTGACCAATAAAATTTGATTTGATTTGATTTGAAATGAAGAAAAATAAGGTTTTGTGGTGCACAGAGTAGTACTGTAGTGTCCATCCACCTAGTAAAGAGGAGGTTGACATCTCTGATCATACCCAAATGTCTCCCGAGTGGCGCAGTGGTCTAAGGCACTGCATCGCAGTGCTAGCTGTGCCACTAGAGATCCTGGTTCGAATCCAGGCTCTGTCGTAGCTGGCCGCGACCGGGAGACCCATGGGGTGGCGCACAATTGGCCCAGCGTCGTCCAAAGTAGGGGAGGGAATGGCTGGCTGGGGATGTTGGTTTGCAACGCCAGGGTTGTGGGTTCGATTCCCACGGGGGGGGGGCCAGTATGAAAAAATAAAAAAATATAAAGTATGCACTCACTAACTGTAAGTTGCTCTGGATAAGAGCGTCTGCTAAATGACTAAAATGTAAATGTAAAACCCCAGTGGGGTGGTTGGTTGGTCTGGATCCTGGACTTCCTGACAAGTCGCCCCCAGGTGGTAAAGGTAGGGAACAACACATCCGCCGCGCTGACCCTCAACACGGGGGCCCTTCTCTACTCCCTGTTCACCCACATTAAGTTAAGTTTGCTGACGACACGACATGGTTGGCCTCATCACCGATGACGATGAGACAGCCTATAGGGAGGTCAGTGACCTGGCAGCGTGGTGCCGCGAAAACAACCTCTCCGTCAACATCAGCAAGACAAAAGGAGCTGATCGTGGACTACAGGAAACAGAGGGCCGAGCACGCCCCCATACACATCGCAGTTGAGCGGGTCGAGAGCTTCAAATTCCTTGGTGTCCACATCACTAAGGAATTATCATGGTCCACACACATCAACACTGTGGTAAAGAAGGCATGACAACACCTCTTCCTTCCAGGAGGCTTAAAAGATTCGGCATGGGCCCTCAGATCCTCAAAAAGTTATACAGCTGCACCATTGAGAGCATCTTGACTGGCTGCATCACTGCCTGGTATGGCAACTGCTTTGCATCCGACCGCAAAGCGCTACAGAGGGTAGTGCGTACGGCCCAGTACATCACTGGGGCCAAGCTTCCTGCCATCCAGGACCTCTATACCAGGCGGTGTCAGAGGAAGGCCCTAAAAAGTGTTAAAGACTCCAGCCACCCAAGTCATAGACTGTTCTCCCTGCTACCGCACGGCAAGCGGTACCAATGCACCAGGTCTGGAACCAACAGGACCCTGAACAGCTTCTGCCCACAAGCCATAAGACTGCTAAATGGTTAGACAAATTGTTGACCAATAGCCATCCGGACTATCTGCATTGACTCTTTTTGCACAAAACTCTTATGACTCGTCACATATGCTGCTGCTACTGTTTATTATCTATCCTGTTGCCTAGTCACTTTATCCCTACCTTTATGTACATACTGTATCTTCCTCAATTACCTCGTACCTCTGCACATTGACTCTGTACTGGTACCCCGTGTATACAGCCAAGTTATCGTTGCTCATTGTATATTTTATTCCTCGTGTTATCATGTTTCTGTTATTTCTCTCTGCATTGTTGGGAACAGAACATGAGTAAGCATTTCACTGTTAGCCTACACCTGTTGATTACGAAGCAAGTGACAACTACAATTTTATTTGATTTAGATACTGTATAGTTTCACTGAGGTTATGGTTCAGCCCAGTCAAAACTGTTCGCTGCTCTGGCACCCCATTGGTGGAACAAGCTCCCTCACGACGCCAGGACAGCGGAGTCACTCACCACCTTCCGGAGACATTTGAAACCCCACCTCTTTAAGGAATACCTGGGATAGGATAAAGTAATCCTTCTACCCCCCAAAAAAAAAAAAAAAAAAAAAACTATTGTAAAGTGGTTACCCCACTGGCTATAGGGTGAATGCACCAATTTGTAAGTCGCTCTGGATAAGAGCGTCTGCTAAATGACGTAAATGTAAATGGTTGGCAAGGAGGGTTACGTTAAGCGACTAGACTAGTTTTCGAGGTTAGGGAAAGGCATAAACGTTAACGGTGGGATAGCGTACCGCTTTCCGCCACCATTCATTTTCTTGCCAGCTACAAGTACACTGCCAATTGTTATTAAAGATATTTGTTATGTTCTCTCTACCTCTACAAACCATTATGAGTCTGTTCCTAGAGTCCAATAGTGTGTATCCCAAATGGCACACTACACCTTTTATAGTGCACTACTTTTGACCAGAGCTGGTAAAAAAGTAGTGCACTATAAAGGGAATAGGACGGGCACCAAGGCTGACTGTTGAACTGTATTACCATCTCTCCAAGGCTGACTGTTGAACTGTATTACCATCTCTCCAAGGCTGACTGCTGAACTGTATTACCATCTCTCCAAGGCTGACTGCTGAACTGTATTACCATCTCTCCAAGGCTGACTGTTGAACTGTATTACCATCTCTCTGACTGTTGAACTGTATTACCATCTCTCTGACTGTTGAACTGTATTACCATCTCTCCAAGGCTGACTGTTGAACTGTATTACCATCTCTCCAAGGCTGACTGTTGAACTGTATTACCATCTCTCCAAGGCTGACTGTTGAACTGTATTACCATCTCTCCAAGGCTGACTGTTGAACTGTATTACCATCTCTCCAAGGCTGACTGCTGAACTGTATTACCATCTCTCCAAGGCTGACTGTTGAACTGTATTACCATCTCTCCAAGGCTGACTGTTGAACTGTATTACCATCTCTCCAAGGCTGACTGCTGAACTGTATTACCATCTCTCCAAGGCTGACTGCTGAACTGTATTACCATCTCTCCAAGGCTGACTGTTGAACTGTTTTACCATCTCTCCAAGGCTGACTGTTGAACTGTATTACCATCTCTCCAAGGCTGACTGTTGAACTGTATTACCATCTCTCTGTGCCAAATCATAGTTTATTAAAACCATTTAGAGCTTTGCCAAGCGTCTCCGGCCAGGCCAGAATGAAGCAGAGATAATAGACTTCAGCTGACCCTTTAGGGTGGCAGAGAGCATCTGTCTATCTGCTCTTGGGAAGTCAGGGATCAAGTGTGTGTGTGTGTGTGTGTTTGTACTGTTTTCTTACACGTGTGTGTCCTGCCCCCCCCCCTACAGCACAGCAGTGTGCAGGATCTGTTGAGTACTGAGGACAATGAGGGCTGCACTCCGCTCCACTACACCTGCAGACTGGGCATCCACCACTCTGTCAACAACATCCTGGTTCTACAGGTCTCTCTGGAGCATAAGTCCAAGGACAAGAAGTCTGCCCTACACTTCGCTGCCCAGTCAGTGGTGTTATTAACAGGGTAACATACTAGGCCAAATCATCACTGCCCAGTCAGTGGTGTTATTAATAGGGTAACATAACTAGGCCAAATCTTCACTGCCCAGTCAGTGGTGTTATTAATAGGGTAACATACAAGGATGATCTTCACTATCCTGTCAGTGGCGTTATTAATAGGGTAACATACTATGCTAATATACATTTAGCTGATGCTCTTCTCTGCAGCTCCACAGTGACTGGTTTCAGCCAAACTTGCCTTTAATAGCCATTAAAGGTCAAAAGTTTTGAGATTGACACAAGTATTTGTCTTCACAAAGTTTGCTGCTTCAGCGGTATGAGATATTTTTGTCAGATGTCACTATGGTATACTGAAGTAGAATTACAAGCATTCCATAAGTGTCAAAGGCTTTTATTGACAATTACATTGAGTTTATGCAAAGAGTCAATATTTGCAGTGTTGACTCTTCTTTTTCAAGGCCTCTGCAATCCTCCCTGGCATGCTGTCAATTAACTTCTGGGCCACATCCTGACTGATGGCAGCCCATTCTTGCATAATCAATGCTTGTAGTTTGTCAGAATTTGTGGGTTTTTGTTTGTGCACCTGCCTCTTGATGGTTGAACACAAGTTCTCAATGGGATTAAGGTCTGGGGAGTTTCCTGGCCATGCACCCAAAATGTTGATGTTTTGTTCCCCGAGCCACTTAGTTATCACTTTTGCCTTATGGCAAGGTGCTCCATCATGCTGGAAAAGGCATTGGTCGTCACCAAATTGTTCTTGGATGGTTGGGAGAAGTTGCTCTCGGAGAATGTGTTGGTACCATTCTTTATTCATGGCTGTGTTCTTAGGCAAAATTGTGAGTGAGCCCACTCCCTTGGCTGAGAAGCAACCCCACATAAGAATGGTCTCAGGATGCTTTACTGTTGACATGACACAGGACAGGATGGTAGCGCTCACCTTGTCTTCTCCGGACAAGGTGTTTTCCGGATGCCCTAAACAATCGGAAAGGGGATTCATCAGAGAAAATGACTTTACCCCAGTCCTCAGCAGTCCAATCCCTGTACCTTTTGCAGAATATCAGTCTGTCCCTGATATTTTTCCTGGAGAGAAGTGGCTTCTTTGCTGCCCTTCTTGACACCAGGCCATCCTCCAAAAGTCTTTGCTTCACTGTGCATGCAGATGCACTCACACCTGCCTGCTGCCATTCCTGAGCAACCTCTGCACTGGTGGTGCCCCGATCCCGCAGCTGAATCAACTTTAGGAGACGGTCCTGGCGCTTGCTGGACTTCCTTGGGCGCCCTGACGCCTTCGTCACAACAATTGAACCTCTCTCCTTGAAGTTCTTGATGATCTGATAAATGGTTGATTTAGGTGCAATCTTACTAGCAGCAATATCCTTGCCTGTGAAGCCCTTTTTGTGCAAAGCAATGATGACGGCACGTGTTTCCTTGCAGGTAACTATGGTTAACAGAGGAAGAACAATGATTTCAAGCACCACCCTCCTTTTTAAAGCTTCCAGTCTGTTATTCTAACTCAATCAGCATGACAGAGTGATCTCCAGCCTTGTCCTCGTCAACACTCTCAGCTGTGTTAACGAGAGAATCACTGACATGATGTCAGCTGGTCCTTTTTTGGCAGGGCTGAAATGCAGTGGAAAAGTTTTTTGGGGATTATGTTCATTTTCATGGCAAAGAGGGATTTTGCAATTCATTGCAATTCATCTGATCACTCTTCATGACATTCTGGAGTATATGCAAACTGCCATAATCAACACTGAGGCAGCAGACTTTGTGAAAATTAGTATTTGTGTCATTCTCAAAACTTTTGACCACGACTGTAGTTTACAAACAAATTTCTGTGCAGGGAGTCTATCATTTATTTTGTACACTATCCAAAACCATTATTTGATATTGTCTTTAGTGGCTAATATTTTTCTAATCTCCTATGAAATTGATCTAAAAGAATGGAGAAGAGATCATAAATCCCACTGTATTGCTTTCATCTATTCTGTCTTTCCAGCTCAGCACAGGTGAAGGGGAGGAGGCCACTTTAGACGATTGACACCCATAGAGCTCGGTGGTGTCCCAAATGGCAAGCGGCACCGGAGTGCCAAGTCTAGGTCCAAAAGACTTCTCAACAGCTTCTACCCCCAAGCCATAAGACTCCTGAACAGCTAACCATGGCTACCCGGACTATTTGCACTGCCCCCCCACCCCATCCTTTTTACGCTGCTGCTACTCTGTTAATTATTTATGCATAGTCACTTTAACTCTACCCACATGTACATATTACCTCAACTACCTCAACTAGCCGGTGCCCCCGCACATTGACTCTGCACCAGTACCCCCCTGTATATATAGCCTCCCTACTGTCACTTTATTTTACTTCTGCTCTTTTTTTTCTCAACACTTTTTTTTGTTGTTGTTTTATTTTAACTTTTTTCGTTAAAAATAAATGCACTGTTGGTTAAGGGCTGTAAGTAAGCATTTCACTGTAATGTCTGCACCTGTTGTATTCGGGGCATGTGACCAATAAAATTTGATTTGATTTGGTGCCCTATTCCTTGTAAAGTGCACTAAGGCTCGGGTCAACAGTAGTGCACTATATAGGGAACAGGGTGCCATTTGGGACAGTCGTCATCTCTGATTCATTACATCTAGGTGAAACCTAACGAGTCTGATTTGATCATTAACCAATTTATTAATAATACACAATGGAGTGTTTGCTACAGTGGAATCCAATTAAGGATGAACATGTAATGGAATGCTCCTGATAGTGTGAAATGAGGGGACATTAGCCAATATTAATTGTTTGATGATGTATTTTACAACACTGATCATTCCCTGAATTAGACAAGTGAAACAAGTGGCATTCAGTGATACCTTAGCCTCAAGCCCGGTATCACTTATACTGAACGATAAACCACAGGGTCAAATCCTCCTCCTCCCCATCCTCCAACCCAACCTCTTCCTATAGTTGGTATAGTAGGTATGGTAACATACCTGTTGTTGAAGTTGGTGCAGTAGGCCTTTCACTCTTCTCTCTTTTCCTCCTCCTCTTACTCCATCCATTCCTCTTCCTCTTCCTGTTACTCCCCTCCTCTCCCTCTTCCTCTTACTCCATCCATTCCTCTACCTCTTCCTGTTCCTCCTCATCCTCCTCATCCTCCTCCTCTTACTCCATCTATTCCTCTTCCTCTTCCTGTTACTCCCCTCCTCGTCCTCTCTCTCCTCCAACACACATTTTGCTCCTCTCTCCTGTCTCAGGTATGGTCATATACAGATGTAGGATCTTAATTTGATCACTCTGTTGCAGGATAACTTTCCTGCAACGCAGGAAAAGTAAAACGTGCAGTGTATTTGAGGTTTAAAAAGGCATCTGAAGTTTGTAATTTCCACATTGAAATTTCAGACTTGATTTTCCCTCACAAAAAATTTATCAACCCCTACAAAAATGGCCATGAATTACACCTTCCTAATATTGATTTGACCCCCCTTTTGCCCTCAGAACAGCCTCAGTTCGTTGGGGCATGGACTCTACAAGGTGTCGAAACAGTCCACAGGGATGCTGGCCAATGTTGACTCCAGTGCTCCCCACAGTTGGCTGGATGTCCTTTGGTTGGTGGACCATTCTTAATACACACGGGAAACTGTTGAGCGTGAAAAACCCAGCAGGGTTGCAGTTCTTGACACACTCAAACCGGTGTGCCTGGCACCTACTATCATACCCCGTTCAAAGGCACATCAATATTTTGTCTTGCCCATTCACCCTCTGAATGGCACACATACACAATACATGTCTCAATTGTCTCAAGGCCTGTGTCCTCCCTTTCATCTGCACTGATTGAAGTGGATTTAACAGGTGACATCAATAAAGGATCAAAGCATTCACCTGGATTCACCTGGTCAGTCAATGTCATGGAAAGAGCAGATGTTCCTAATGTTTTGTACACTCAGTGTATAATCAACATAATAATTACCTGTTGCTGCAGGATTATTTTCCTGCTGGAGCAAACTTTAAGATCCTACATCTGTTGTATTAACACCAGGTATACCCATAACCCTCCTCTCCTCTTCCGTCTCATCAGGTATGGTCATATTAACACCAGGTATACCCATAACCCTCCTCTCCTCTCATCAGGTATGGTCATATTAACACCAGGTATACCCATAACCCTCCTCTCCTCTTCCGTCTCATCAGGTATGGTCATATTAACACCAGGTATACCCATAACCCTCCTCTCCTCTCATCAGGTATGGTCATATTAACACCAGGTATACCCATAACCCTCCTCTCCTCTTCCGTCTCATCAGGTATGGTCATATTAACACCAGGTATACCCATTACCCTCCTCTCCTCTCATCAGGTATGGTCATATTAACACCAGGTATACCCATAACCCTCCTCTCCTCTCATCAGGTATGGTCATATTAACACCAGGTATACCCATAACCCTCCTCTCCTCTCATCAGGTATGGTCGTGTCAACACCTGCCAGCGTCTGCTGGAGACCATCCCAGACTCCCGCCTGCTGAACGAGGGGGACGAGAGAGGCTTGACCCCGCTACACCTGGCCTCTGGAGGGGGACACACCAAGGTGGTGGACCTGCTGCTTCGTAAAGGAGCCCTCTTTCGCTGGTACCAACACTAACAACATCTGTACATTAATAGGCCTACTGTTCATAGTTATGAAGACAGTTGCTCTGGTTTTTTGGCACGGATTTTCAAATCAAATCAGATGTTATTTGCCACATGCGCCGAATACATTACAGTGAAATGCTTACTTACAAGCCCTTAACCAACAATGCAGTTTATGAAAAAAAATTAAAAAGCAAATATTTAAAGAGCAGCAGTAAAATAAAATAACAGTAGGGAGGTTATATACAGGGGGTACCGGTACAGAGTCAATGTGCGGGGGCACCGGTTAGTCGAGGTAATTTAGGTAATATGTACATGTGGGTAGAGTTAAAGTGACTATGCATAAATACTTAACAGAGTAGCAGCAGCGTAAAGAGGATGGGGTGGGGGGGCAGTGCAAATAGTCTGGGTAGCAATGATTAGCTGTTCAGGAGTCTTATGGCTTTGGGGTAGAAGCTGTTAAGAAGCCTTTTGGACCTAGACTTGGCGCTCCGGTACCGCTTTCCATGCGGTAGCAGAGAGAACAGTCTATGACTAGGGTGGCTGGAGTCTTTTTAGGGCCTTCCTCTGACACCGCCTGGTGTAGAGGTGCTGGATGGCAGGAAGCTTGGCCCCAGTGATATACTGGGCCGTACGCACTACCCTCTGTAGTGCCTTGCGGTCGGAGGCCGAGCAGTTACCATACCAGGCGGTGATGCAACCAGTCAGGATGCTCTCGATGGTGCAGCTGCATAACTTTTTGAGGATCTGAGTACCCATGCCAAATCTTTTCAGTCTCCTGAGGGGGAATAGGCTTTGTCGTGCCCTCTTCACAACTGTCTTGGTGTGTTTGGACCATGATAGTTTGTTGGTGATGTGGACACCAAGGAGCTTGAAGCTCTCAACCTGTTCCACTACAGCCCCGTCGATGAGAATGGGGGCGTGCTCAGTCCTCTTTTTTTCCCTGTAGTCCACGATCATAATTGGGTCTCTAACTGTTTGCAACCCACATTCAAATCAATCTGTAAATATTGTCTTAGGAGTTGGGTCACCAACATTTCTGTAAATGTCCCAAAAGTCCCTGGTTATCCAGAAATCCCAGTTGGAATATTACTAGAATCAGGAGGGAATAAACAGAAAATCTGGCAATTCTTCAACCAGGATTTATGGGAGACCTGTGAATTTTGAGGACGTTAGTTGACCATAGAAATAGAATGAATAGAACTGGTGTCCCCATTCAAGTCAATGATGGCATAATGGGTTGACTGGCGGCCATTGCAGTTACCCATAACTCTGAGTATGGCAAACTGCATACTTGGAGTGTGTCTGAAAGTGGGCGTTGCAAAAGAAGTGGGTGGATCAATAGTGATCGGTGTGACATCAGTGGGTGGATCAACAGTGATCGGTGTGACATCAGTGGGTGGATCAACAGTTATGTGTGTGACATCAGTGGGTGGATCAACAGTGATCGGTGTGACATCAGTGCTCCAGGTTGAACACCAGACGGGCTGCGGCATTCTGGATGAGTTGTAGGGGTTTAATGGCACAGGCAGGGAGCCCAGCCAACAGCGAGTTGCAGTAATCCAGACGGGAGATGACAAGGGCCTGGATTAGGACCTGTGCCGCTTCCTGTGTAAGGCAGGGTCGTAGAAGGTTAGGATAATTAACGTGGCATGTTAGGAGAATGAGGTTAAGGTTAGGAAAAGGGTTCGCTAAAATGCTACAGTTGTCAACAATCGACTCGTTGTGCAGCCCAATCAGCCTCTCAAAACAGTTGAGTGGCAACAAATCTGCCCAGTTAGCTGATTCGCTTTCCATACACCCACTTCTGTTGACAAGCCCACTTCATTTGAACAAACATTCTACATTACCACGGAAATGATTGCATCACAATACCAGGCAGCCATTGGGACTTTACCCATGAGTTCACCAGTCAAACAGCCAGGGTTAGGGGCTCCAGTCTCCATTCTATGCATTTGATTTCTACAGTTGCAACCCCACATAGGAGGATGTCAGTGTGATATTGTAACTAAGTCCTGCTGTATTTGTCCTCAGTGCTGTCTGTATGTCTGTCTCTCTATTCGTTAGTGATTACAAAGGGTGGACCTGTCTACACCATGCCGCGGCGGAGGGGTACACTCGGACCGTGAAGATCGTCCTGGCAACCAACATCAAACTACTGGACAAGCTGGACGAGGATGGGGTTCGGACAACCTTTATGTTTCATTCAGACCACCTTTATGTTTCATTCAGACAACCTTTATGTTTCATTCGGACAACCTTTATGTTTCATTCAGACCACCATTATGTTTCATTCAGACAACCTTTATGTTTCATTCAGACCACCTTTATGTTTCATTCAGACCACATTTATGTTTCATTCAGACAACCATTATGTTTCATTCAGACCACCTTTATGTTTCATTCAGACAACCATTATGTTTCATTCAGACAACCTTTATGTTTCATTCGGACAACCTTTATGTTTCATTCGGACAACCTTTATGTTTCATTCGGACAACCTTTATGTTTCATTCAGACAACCTTTATGTTTCATTCAGACAACCTTTATGTTTCATTCGGACAACCTTTATGTTTCATTCAGACAACCTTTATGTTTCATTCAGACAACCTTTATGTTTCATTCAGACCACCTTTATGTTTCATTCAGACAACCTTTATGTTTCATTCAGACAACCATTATGTTTCATTCAGACCACCTTTATGTTTCATTCGGACAACCATTATGTTTCATTCAGACCACCTTTATGTTTCATTCAGACCACCTTTATGTTTCATTCGGACAACCTTTATGTTTCATTCAGACCACCTTTATGTTTCATTCAGACAACCTTTATGTTTCATTCAGACAACCTTTATGTTTCATTCAGACCACCATTATGTTTCATTCAGACAACCTTTATGTTTCATTCAGACCACCTTTATGTTTCATTCAGACAACCTTTATGTTTCATTCGGACCACCTTTATGTTTCATTCAGACAACCATTATGTTTCATTCAGACAACCATTATGTTTCATTCAGACCACCTTTATGTTTCATTCAGACAACCATTATGTTTCATTCAGACAACCTTTATGTTTCATTCGGACAACCTTTATGTTTCATTCGGACAACCTTTATGTTTCATTCGGACAACCTTTATGTTTCATTCGGACAACCTTTATGTTTCATTCAGACAACCTTTATGTTTCATTCAGACCACCTTTATGTTTCATTCAGACAACCTTTATGTTTCATTCAGACAACCTTTATGTTTCATTCAGACAACCTTTATGTTTCATTCAGACCACCTTTATGTTTCATTCAGACAACCTTTATGTTTCATTCAGACAACCATTATGTTTCATTCAGACCACCTTTATGTTTCATTCGGACAACCATTATGTTTCATTCAGACAACCTTTATGTTTCATTCAGACCACCTTTATGTTTCATTCGGACAACCTTTATGTTTCATTCGGACAACCTTTATGTTTCATTCGGACAACCTTTATGTTTCATTCAGACAACCTTTATGTTTCATTCGGACAACCTTTATGTTTCATTCGGACAACCTTTATGTTTCATTCAGACAACCTTTATGTTTCATTCAGACCACCTTTATGTTTCATTCAGACAACCTTTATGTTTCATTCAGACCACTTTTATGTTTCATTCAGACAACCTTTATGTTTCATTCAAACAACATTTATGTTTCATTCAGACCACCTTTATGTTTCATTCAGACAACCATTATGTTTCATTCAGACAACCTTTATGTTTCATTCGGACAACCTTTATGTTTCATTCGGACAACCTTTATGTTTCATTCGGACAACCTTTATGTTTCATTCAGACAACCTTTATGTTTCATTCAGACAACCTTTATGTTTCATTCGGACAACCTTTATGTTTCATTCAGACAACCTTTATGTTTCATTCAGACAACCTTTATGTTTCATTCAGACCACCTTTATGTTTCATTCAGACCACCTTTATGTTTCATTCAGACAACCATTATGTTTCATTCAGACAACCTTTATGTTTCATTCAGACAACCTTTATGTTTCATTCAGACAACCTTTATGTTTCATTCAGACAACCTTTATGTTTCATTCGGGAGGGCCATGTAGCTGCAGTCTCACTGCTGCTGCGGAGAGGGGCGGAGATCAGCCTCAACAAGAACCACGCCTCCTTCTTCCACGAAGCACTGCAACATGGGAGGAAGGACGTGGTTAACTCCATCATAGACAGTGACAGGTCGGTCCAGAAGACAAAATACTCTATCGATCCAGTCCACGGAAATTATTTATAATGTTCTTGGGTCCTTCCAGATAAAGATATGTTCATGTGTATGTGTTTGCTGTTTGTGTATTACAGATGTACTCACATCCTGAGGACGTTCAAACATGAAGCTGGCCAACGTTGTCCAGTGTTGGACCTGGTTGACTTGCTGCCAGAGTCTTGCAAGGTTTGCTCCGACTTTCTTGGTAAAATAGGGGTTAGTGATGATACGTTCGAGCATCGACTTTTTTAGGTAGGTGAAGGAAGAAAATATATTGAGAAAAGAGAGCAACGTAGCAATATGCCTACTGTATGTAGTTATCATGGGTGTCCTGAGAACAAATATATTATATCCCATTGCTGAAAACTAGAAGTTCAAGTTCTCAGTCAACTTACTTGATAAAATAAGGGTTCATGATAATATGCTTGTGCGTTGACTTTTGCAAATACATAAATGTGGAGGAAAATCCCAAGTGACCATTAGGTTAACCAGGTGATTAACCAGGTGATTAACCAGGTGATTAACCAGGTGATTTCACCTCATCTCCCTGTACCTGTTAAGCGCCTGCTGGACCGCTGCATCAGAGAATCAGACGACGACATCAAAAGTCCTGATTACCACGTGAGTATATTCTACACATTTAATACCAGGGATGCAAAATGACAGTAACTTGAAAGAAATTCCCTGGTTTTCCAGAAATCCGGGTTGGTGGATTCCCTGTTTCCCCTGCCTATTCCCTCTAGATTCCGGGAATCTTCCAACCAGTATTTCATGGAAAACCTGAACAGTTTTGGGAAAGTGAATGGAATTTTGCAACCCTACTGTACGATTGCAATTTGGACATTTCTTACAATTTCAAATGTTTTTTATTTTTTTTTATTTTGTGTAGATCGAGTACAATTTCCAGTGGCTTCAGGCTCCAATAGCACTGAAGAAGCATGCGAAGATTAACAAAAGCCTGAAGATCCAGCCTCTGGCAACTCTGAATGTAAGAACAATACACTACACTATCTTACCTCAGCTTTACTGTAAAAAGCAAGCCTATACTGTTCAGAAACAGTGAGCTCCTGTGGCAGCGAGAGGTCTAACGAGAACGAGTTTCACCTCGCTGTAAAATAGCCCGGTGAAGGTATATTAAGACAGAAATGTCGGGGGTACAAAAGATCCATTAACTGTTGGAAGCATCAAGATCACCAGTGTGCTGGAGTTTTCTTTTTAATTAAGAGAGAGATTATTATCCGATACAGTGATCCAAATAATCGCCAACCTGTTATTCTCTCTCTCAGGCCATGGTGAAATACAACCGCATAGAGCTCCTCTCACACCCCGTCTGCAAGAAATACCTGCAGATGAAGTGGTCAGTATTCAGAGTAATCTAGGACCCTGTTCCATATAGCAGGGGTCGGAACTGAAATTATTTTCCCAATCGTTTCGTTTTGAACAGAACCACCATTTTGTTCGTTCCTTTCCACTGTTCCGACCAGCAAAATAAAGTTATGAACTGGTTAGAACCAAAAAAAAAAAAAAAGTACAGGTTTAAATCAGTCCTTTTTAATCTAGGAAATCATTTTTTAAATTACATTTAGCTCATTAAACTACCTCAGCCAAGCTGGTTGTTTACATGCGTGATGGACAGACATGTGTAGCCTATGGCGCAAGATGCGACTGACATTTTGAGGGTGGGTAGAGAGCGAGAGAGGGTTGAGGAGGAGGCTTGAAGCGCTGCGCATCTTGTTATGACATACATTATCTGAATTAGGTCCACAGAATTATACCTTGGAGGAGCGGCTTCTATGGAGGAACTTTGAATGTCCTTTGAGCTAGCGAGCGAACAAGCTTGTGTGTGCAGAGCGGCACCAGAATTAAAAACACCTCTTACCTTTTTGTAGTTAATAAACTAGGACTATAGTATCCTTAACTAGCATTGAAAAAGTTAATCCCATTCTTCTCTAGCCAATAAAACATCTCCACATCTTCTGAATCACGATTATAACGTCAGTACAGTAGCCTATGCTTCGGAGGGGGGAGGGGCAGTTAGCCTAAACACGCACACACTGGCAAAGATTTTCAATTTGCAGGCAGACACTGGTTTTGCATAGGCGCTTTATTTCAATTTTTTGCGTGACTTTATGCCTGGAACGTTTTATTTATTTAGTATTTAACCTTTATTTAACTAGGTAAGTCAGTTAAGAACAAATTCTTATTTACACTGACGGCCTCCAAGAGGCTAAAGGCCTCCTGAGGGACGAAGGCTGGGATAAAAAAATAAAAAAGTAGGACAAAACACACATCACAGCAAGAGAGACGCCACAACACTACATAAAGAGAGACACCACAACACTACATAAAGAGAGACACCACAACACTACATAAAGAGAGACACCACAACACTACATAAAGAGAGACACCACAACACTACATAAAGAGAGACACCACAACACTACATAAAGAGAGACACCACAACACTACATAAAGAGAGACGCCACAACACTACATAAAGAGAGACGCCACAACACTACATAAAGAGAGACACCACAACACTACATAAAGAGAGACACCACAACACTACATAAAGAGAGACACCACAACACTACATAAAGAGAGACACCACAACACTACATAAAGAGAGACACCACAACACTACATAAAGAGAGACACCACAACACTACATAAAGAGAGACGCCACAACACTACATAAAGAGAGACACCACAACACTACATAAAGAGAGACACCACAACACTACATAAAGAGAGACCTAAGACAACAACATGGTAGCAATACAACATGACAGCAGCACGACATGGTAGCAGCACAAAACATGGTACAAACATTAGAGAATGTTATTGACCGGTTCCAATGCTTTTAAAATAACGTTTCTGTTCCGGAACAGTATGGATCACTTTCGTTCCAGGTTTCGTTCCTTGAAAAATGTTGTTATTTTTCCGGTTTTCGGTTCTGTTCCCTGAACCGGTTCCAACCCTTGCTATACAGTACACTGATTTTTGACCAGGGCCCATAAGGCTTTTATGATTCTTCTGTTCCCAACTGCAGGGTGGCCTACGGGAGCGCTGCTCACCTTCTGAACCTGTTTGTGTACCTGCTTGGCCTGCTTCCTCTCACCCACCTCATAGTGAGCCTGAGACCCAGCCTGGACTACACCGGCCCTGACAACACCACAGTTGTCGCTATGGTGCCCATTTCCTTCAGAGAGGTACCGCACACTAATACTCGCTGCATGGCTGTCAGATTCCAGGTGCTGTGGGCTCCGCTGTAATGGTATGCGTGTGTGTCAGGAGGAATTATAATGAAAGGAGCAGATGCTTTTGTGTTAACAAACAAAAGAAAGCGAGTGCATGGGGGAGACCTTGCCAAAAATGGATTGGCTAGTGAATAACACAACCTGTATCAATTTACTAGTGGGAATAAAAATGACCTGATTCTCACAATCGGCCTTAGTAAAGGTCTAGTGGTCAAACAGTTCAATGGAGGTGATTTGCATTATGCATTCGCTTGTATATTGTATATAAACAACACACTGTTATAGAACAGGGTTTCCCAAACTTGGTCCTGGGGACCCAAAGGGTTGCACATTTTCGATGTTTACCCTAGCACTACAAATCTGATTCGCTGAACACTGCATCTGAACGCTGCTATAGAAAGACAGATTCCGTTTAGTCAAGGTTACAGGTTATTGAGGCGATTCGTACAGTACATTACAACTGTCCCTATGTATTGCACTATATAGGGAATAGGGTGCCATTCTCTGGTCTAAAGTAGTGCACTATATAGGGAATAGGGTGCCATTTGGGATGCATCCCGAAGGTCTCTGGTCAGGGCCCGCAGGTCTCTGGTCAGGGGTCGCAGGTCTCTGGTCAGGGCCCGCAGGTCTCTGGTCAGGGGTCACAGGTCTCTGGTCAGGGCCCGCAGGTCTCTGGTCAGGGCCCGCAGGTCTCTGGTCAGGGCCCGCAGGTCTCTGGTCAGTGCCCGCAGGTCTCTGGTCAGGGCCCGCAGGTCTCTGGTCAGGGCCCGCAGGTCTCTGGTCAGGGCCCGCAGGTCTCTGGTCAGGGCCCGCAGGTCTCTGGTCAGGGCCCGCGGGGTCTCTGGTCAGGGCCCGCAGGTCTCTGGTCAGGGCCCGCAGGTCTCTGGTCAGGGCCCGCAGGTCTCTGGTCAGGGCCCGCAGGTCTCTGGTCAGGGCCCGCAGGTCTCTGGTCAGGGCCCGCAGGTCTCTGGTCAGGGCCCGCAGGTCTCTGGTCAGGGCCCGCAGTAGTTTGTACATCGTATTTACTATTTCTAATTGCTACTAACCATCTTTTGCATCTCTATGTATCTTTTACCGGAAGACGGTTACATTACATACCTTCTTCCCTTGATTTCCTTTATAAAGTGCAGCCAGGGACCGAACACCAGCCTGCTCTTACTACCGTCTCTGTTTCCACTGTGTATAACTAACTTTACCTGCGATATTCCTAACTCTATCAACTTTCGCACCAGCTCCTTCTTCCACCAAATAAAACTGACAACAAGCTCCATTTAAGGGCATATTGTGACCAGAGTGTACCCCACGAGGGCACAGTTGTTACCCACCTCCACTGCTGTGGCAGTCAGCTACATAAAATAATTATATAAAATAATCGCAAATGTTTTAGGTGGAAAAGTACACATTTTCTGACTCAAAACCGAAAACAAAAATATTCGGCCGCAAGCTTTCAATAAAACAATGAATTTGTCCACAGTCGCGGATTTGTGAATCATGCATTCACTGACAACGGAGCAGAGCGGGGTCCTGCATCCAGCAATGTCATGAGTCACATGACCCGTTTTTGCAGCTGTCTCAGTTCTGCAATCCAGGGAGAGAGAGAGGGGGAGAGGGCAAACTCGTACTGAACTAGTTTCAATATATGGAATCACTTGGGAGTTTAGGTATTTTGGGTAAACTTCTCCTTTAAATCTGAAGACCTTTGACCTTTGTTGACCTTTGCCCCACAGCAAGGCTCCTTCCTGTTCAGCTGCATGGTGATGGTGCTGGTGATGAACATTTATTCCATGGGGAAGGAAGTGATGCAGATGTACCACCAGGTAGACCTCCATTTACATCTCCAGGCAGACATACATCTCCAGGCAGACATACAGACCATCGCTGTTGATGGATCAGGGGATCTCTTATTTAGACCTGTTGTCACGATCGTTGGTTAGAGATGAGGACCAAGGCGCAGCGTTGCAGGCAAACATACATTAATTTAGTGAATACACGATCAAAAACAACAAAACGATAACGTGACAGTTCACGGTCTAACACAAACCAACTAGAAACAAGATCCCACAAACTCTGTGGGGAAACAGGCTGCTAAAGTATGGTTCTCAATCAGAGACAACAAGCAACAGCTGAATCACGTTGCCTCTGATTGAGAACCACACTGGCCAACATAGAACAACAATACTAGAATGTGAAACCTAGAACAAAACACATAGACTTTACACACCCTGGCTCAACATATTAGAGTCCCCAGAGCCAGGGCGTGACAGTACCCCCTAAAGGCGCGGACTCCGACCGCGCCCCACCAAATACCACAGGGGAGGGACCGGGTGGGCACTCCGCTTAGGCGGCGGATCCGGCTCGGGCCTGATCCCCGCTCCCTCTCCAACCCCCCAAAGTACCCCTGGTCCGGTCTGGCCCCGCTGGCCGGAGCTGGACTGCACACTGGTAGAGCGGATTGCTCTAGCTCCGGCGTGAAGCATCTGACCGGTGCCGGACCAGCCACCGGTGGAACAGGCACGGGCCGTGCCGGACTGACGACGCACACCACTGGCTTGGCGTGGGGAGCAGGAGCGGGCCGAGCCGGGCTGACGAAACGCACCACTGACTTGGTGCGGGGAGCAGGAGCGGGCCGGACCGGGCTGACGAAGCGCACCACTGACTTGGTGCGGGGAGCAGGAACGGGCCGTGCCGGGCTGACGAAGCGCACCACTGACTTGGTGCGGGGAGCAGGAACGGGCCGGACAGGGCTGACGAAACGCACCACTGACTTGGTGCGGGGAGCAGGAACGGGCCGGACCGGGCTGGCGACGCGCACCACAGACTTGGTGCGGGGAGCAGGAACAGGCCGGGCCGAGCTGGCGACGCGCACCGTAGACTTGGTGCGACTGGCAGGAACAGGCCGGACCGTACAGGGAACACACACCACTGGCCCTACGTGGGGATCAGGAACAGGCCGGACCGGACTGGCAACACACGCCAGTACCTCTCGCCGTGCCTCTACATCCTCCTTCCCCCTGGTGACCAGTGACTCCCGTAACCTGGCGGCCTCCTGCTGCCCCGTCGTCCACGGCGTTAGCCCCCCCCCTAAAAAATGTATGGGCTTCACTCCTACCCGGTGGACCAGGTCTCCATGCTTCTCACCAGCCTTTCGCCCTTCTGCCTCCACGTCAAGCCCCTCTCTTCCTCACCCGGCTTGACCCAGTCGAGGAGGCGCTGGATATCCGCTAGGGATTTCCCTGGCGATGGGTCCTCGACCCGCTGCTTGGTCCAGTTCTGGTGGGATCTTCTGTCACGATCGTTGGTTAGAGATGAGGACCAAGGCGCAGCGTTGCAGGCAAACATACTTTAATTTAGTGAATACACGATCAAAAACAACAAAACGATAACGTGACAGTTCACGGTCTAACACAAACCAACTAGAAACAAGATCCCACAAACTCTGTGGGGAAACAGGCTGCTAAAGTATGGTTCTCAATCAGAGACAACAAGCAACAGCTGAATCACTTTGCCTCTGATTGAGAATCACACTGGCCAACATAGAAAAACAATACTAGAATGTGAAACCTAGAACAAAACACATAGACTTTACACACCCTGGCTCAACATATTAGAGTCCCCAGAGCCAGGGCGTGACACCTGTGACCACAGTAAAGATGTGCAAAAGACGAACGTTTACAACTGCAATGATACAGGTTACTGGTGACTGGTGCCAGTTACTGCCTGTAACTTGCTATTTGCTATTTATTGGTTGTCACGATCGTCATAATGAGTGGACCAAGGCGCAGCGTGATATGCGTACATCTCTTTAATAGTGTACTTAGCAACACGATACAAATAACAAAACAAAACTAAACTAAACTAAACTAAACTAAACGTGAAGACCTCGGTCACACACAAACCTACACGGAACAAGATCCCACGAATCACAAGTGCACAAAAGGCAGCCTAAGTATGGTTCCCAATCAGAGGCAACAAGCAACAGCTGATTCTCGTTGCCTCTGATTGAGAACCACCCCGGCCAACATAGAAACACATAACCTAGAACAGAACATAGGAAACGAAACATAGACACTACACAACGAAACTAACACCCTGGCTCAACATACAAGAGTCCCCAGAGCCAGGGCGTGACATTGGTGGTGTCAAGAACATTGTAGGGCTTTTATGCAGAAGGCGCTGGTTAAACAGTGGACTATTGTCAGTTCTTCCGTGTGTGATCAATTGGGCTAATACAAAAGCAACAATCTTTGCAGTAGGCTTCATAATTTGAATACTCACTCAGCTCAAGTAAAGTTTTGTCAGTCTTGCATTAAAGTCAATTGGAGGCTCATTCTAAAAAGAGAGTTCCAGTCGTGTACCTGATACTCATGTTTTCTCTCCATAGCGTTTGAGTTACTTCAAGGACCCCTGTAACTGTCAGGACTGGGTGGTGGCGGCCATCTTCTCTCTTCTCTTCGTCATCCCCCTGTACTTCAACGCTGAGGGGTCCTGGCACTGGCAGGCTGGGGCAATGGCAGTCTTTCAATCCTGGATTAGCTTCCTCCTCTATCTGCAAAGGTATTTACCAACTGTCCAAAAACAATGTAGCTGACTTTTCCTCGGTCTAGACCAGGGGTCCCCAAACTTTTTCCTGTGAGGGCCACATAACTTTTCCCTTCTCTGATGGGGGGCCGGTGTCAGTTTGTAACAGAAAAAGTGTGACGATCGTAGGGGAGCTTAAAAAATTTATTGTTTTCCAGAAAGCCACACATAACCAAATAACCCTTTCCAGGTTCTTTACAGAAAAAAAGTCAGGAAACAAATAATAACACTATTAATTAAATAAATAATAACTAAATAACCCTCTCTGAGTTCTTCACAGAAAAAACAGGAAATAAATAACACTATTTATGAAATAAATAATAACTAAATAACTCTCTCTGGGTTCTTCATAGAAAAAAAAGCCATGGAACATTAACTTTCTGTTGTGCCATGCACAATCTTAACATATAAAAGTTCAGCTCAGTTGTCAGAGCAGAATCTCTCTGACACATATGAGCAGTCTCTTAAAGTTCTTGTGTTCCTTCCTTATAATCCTTTTGTAGGTTCCAGTAGGCTTGTAGACACCGCTGTTTGCAGCTCTCTCTCATCAACTTCCCTGTGAAAACCACAAAGGAAGCAGGTTGAGAAACTGAACTAAGTGATACAGCACCTACACAGCACAATACATTTCACTACCAGTATGGTTGTAAAGATGGATTTTATCCCAGTAGATTTTATTATGATTATATTTGTTTATGCTCAGAATGACTCATTCAAGTCAGAAAAGTGAGCTTACCTATGTATGTTCATCAGTGTGAACTGTGGGCCTGCATCTGGCTGGTGAGAAGTTGAATATCAGGTTCCATTCTAGTTACAGCCAGTCTCAAGCACTGATGCAAATGTTCATCTGTCAATCTTGATCTCATCGGAGTTTTCAGCAGTTTCATGCGAGAAAAGGTTTTCTCGCAGATATACGTGCTGCCAAAAACTGTGGACATTTTCATTGCGTGTTTTTTTGATGTTTGGATATGTGTGTCGTTTGGGAGGGCGGCATAGAAGTCAATGAGACTGTTGGGCTTGAATGCGTCTTTCAGAACATCACAGTTCTGTAACTCAGCCAACTCAAACTGATATGAAGGCTGGGCTTCATCAATGTCGGCAACAAAGGGGTTCTGAAAAATACGGATTTCTTTTGCATGAACATGTAGTTCACTGAATCGCACACCGAACTCCGCCTTCAGCATTTCCAGTGCTTCCACGCACTTTTCAGCTGGGAACGGGACCGCTGGGTTCTCTGTCGACAGGTTTTGGGTAGCAGGAAGATGGACGAAGTTGCGCTTTTTCACTTGTTCCAAAAGCAGCGCTAATTTCACCTCAAATGCTTTTATGTGTGAATACATGTCGCAAATGAGTTTCCCCTCGCCTTGTAGCTGCAAGTTAAGGCTGTTAAGTATTTCTGTCACGTCTGTTAAAAATGCGAGGTGCCATTTCCATTCTGGGTCGATCAGCTCTGGGACCGTTTTTGTCTTTTAAATGAAGAAATGCGTTAATTTCGGGTAGCAGCTCGTAAAAACGCCTCAAAACTCTGCCCCGGCTCAGCCATCGGACCTCTGTGTAGTACAGCACATCTCCGTGCGTAGACTCCAGTTCAGACAGGAATTCTTGGAACTGCCTGTGTTTAAGTCCCTTTGCTCTGATGAATTTTATGCACGACACCACAACCTTCATTACAGAATCCCACGTCAACACTTTGCAGCACAGTGCTTGCTGGTGAATTAGGCAGTGGACTCGTAGCGGGGCGGTGAGACCCCTTTTTTCCAACTCCCGGTTCATGCGTCCTATTAGACCGCGAAGTTTCGCCCACCATGCTAGGGAGCCCCGTCAGTCGTGATGCTAGCTAGCTTTGACCAGTCCAGGTCCAACTTCTCCATGGTTTGGCACACTTTGTCAAAAATATCCTCTCCCGTTGTAGTCCCTTTGAGACTTTGGAGGGCTGCCAGCTCCTCGCATATCTCAAAGTTTGCGCTAACTCCACGAATAAAAATGAGCAGTTGCGCTGTGTCTTGCACGTCCGTGCTCTCATCCAGTGCTAATGAAAAAAGTCGAATTCTTTCGTCTTCTGCTGCAGCTGGGCATATACATTACTCCCGATTTCTTCAACGCGTCTGGTGATTGTACTCGCCGACAGACTTACGGCATTAAATGCATCTTTCTTCTCGGACACACCTCCTCCGCGACAGCATCCATACATTTCTTAACAAACTCTCCGTCAGTGAAAGGCTTACCGCTGCTTGCTATCAGTTTAGCAACCCGAAAGCTGGCCCGAACGGATGCCTGGTTCAGCTGAGCTTGGCGTACAAATGTATTCTGCTGAGATAGTAGTCCACTTTTTAGCTTTGAGAGTTTGTCTGCTCGTATTTGGCCTTGCAAGCTATCGTACTTGTCTTTGTGACGGGATTCATAGTGTCGGCGAAGATTGTATTCTTTGAATACCGCCACCGTCTCTTGACAGATGAGACAAACAGCCTTTTCTTTGCATTGAACAAAAAAATTATCGTTTGTCCACTGCAGGTTAAATACCCTGCATTCTGAATCAATTTTTCTCTTACCTAACCTTTTCGCCATTATTCCGTTCTCTCTTTGACAGGGCCGGGCCTAGGATTTTTTTTCTGGAGGCCAAATAGGAAAAAAATCCGATAGCGTCTCTGGTATTGTTCAGAGGGCCGGGCCAAATGTGCTGACGGGCCGTATCCGGCCCGCGGGCCGTAGTTTGGTGACCACTGGTAGACTCTAGACTGACAATAATGTTTATTTTTATTTTTTGACAGTCGTTTTTTTGACTATTGTAAGTGGTGCACAAATCAATGGAGTTACTTGATTGATTGTTTGACATATCAAATGTTATTAAAATCCTTACTCTGTCCAGGTTTGAACACTTTGGGATTTACGTGGTGATGTTTAACGAGATTGCGAAGACATTGTGGAAAATCCTACTGCTGTTCCTCTTTCTGATGCTGGCTTTCGCCTTGGTCTTCCACGCCCTCATGCTCAACCAGGTGAGAAGAGACATCAGAAACACTGGTCCCACTTTAAATGACACAACGTTTTTTTAAAGGTCAACTGCCCTTGACAACCAACTTCTCCTTTTTGATAACGGCCTCGATGTGGCATCGATATGAGTCAGAAACATTTATTCTAGTGTCAAAAATTGACAAAAAAAGTGTAATAGGATAATTTTGGTCATAAAGTCAGCCTCGTCCAAAACTGAGTTCTGTAAGTGAGTTCATCACGATTTACTGGAGGGTTTGGGATTACTTACATACCCACTTTTGCCAACGATGACCAATTGCCAAGAGACAACACGTTGTCAAGTCTGCATAGGGGTGCAACGCACGCATATTCTCTCGGCAAATGGTCCTCTGTAGCTCAGCTGGTAGAGCACGGCGCTTGTAACGCCAAGGTAGTGGGTTCGATCCCCGGGACCACCCATACACAAAAAAAAAAATGGATGCACGCATGACTGTAAGTCGCTTTGGATAAAAGCGTCTGCTAAATGGCATATTATATTATTAAATAGGAGTGAAAATGGGCTTCCATAAACTTGGTGGAAACTTCCAATGCATTTCAACAATGTTGCCAGATGGCCAGTAATGGATTACATCCGACACGGTCAGTTCTGCTGCCTGTCAACCGTCAAACCACTGGTGTTGGTGAGTACGTTAACTAAGTACATAGCTGGTACTAGCTAGCTAGCTTGCTAGTAGCTACTTTTGGTTATACAACATTTGATAATGCCAGCGAGCCAAGCTAGCTATGATACCACAGATGAAAGGAGAATGATACTGTAGCTAGCTAAATACATCAAGCTAACATGTAATGTGATTTAGAATGTCAGAGGAAGATGTGCTTAGCTCACATTAGCTAGATGCCATGCTAACAACAGCTAACTGTAGCCCATTGGCATTTAGAGTCAATACAGGTCAGGCACTTGGATACTATATAGATTGCAAGCTAATCATAGGATGTAGCCAGCTTGCTTTCAATACTTTTTCAACTCGAACTGGCTAGCTAATGTTAGAAAGTTATTTTTCTCGCTAAATGTTTATTGAGTGATTATATATTTGATTTCATTCACAGGCTATGTACGGAACCTGGTGGGAACCCCTCTAGCATATCAGGAGCTGCCCCAGAAGACTGAGGCAGTAACCAGACACCAGACCCGCTTCAGAGTACTGGAGGACACCTGAATCAGGTTGGTCACATTTTGATCTGGTCAATGGTCAAAATACTATCTGTCCTGGAAATTACCTAACCACCACTGATAATGTAATCAGTGCTGTGTGTGTGTATATGTGTGTCTTTGTATCTTGTAAGGAGGTGCCCCCTTCCACTGTGCCAATGGACAACTCCAAGGCAGAGTGAGTTATGCCAACCAGTCAGTGCCATGCTGGCACGTGTCCCTTGTGAATTAGCTGTGAATCAGGATCTCTGATTGGCTATGTTCAACCGTGTATTTACTGTTGGTCTCCATGACTGTATGGTGACAGCTGGGTCGGATATATGAGGCTCCTTCATGACCAGTATCTGCTGTGACGAAAGGGGCCTGAAGCTGATCTATGCCCATCAGGCCAACACTTCAGAAGGGACAAAAGGAGATTACTAATTTATTTATTTTTATTTCACCTTTATTTAACCAGGTAAACCAGTTGAGAACAAGTTCTCATTTACAACTGCGACCTGGCCAAGATAAAGCAAAGCAGTGCAATAAAAACAACAACACAGAGTTACATATGGGGTAAAACAAAACAAAGTCAAAAAATACAACAGAAATACATATAATATACAGTGTGCAAATTTAGCAAGTTATGGAGGTAAGGCAATAAAATAGGCTATAGTGCAAAATAATTACAATTAGTATTAACACTGGAATGATAGATGTGCAAGAGATGATGTGCAAATAGAGATACTGGGGTACAAATGAGCAAAGTAAATAACAATATAGGGATGAGGTAGTTGGGCGGGCTAATTTCAGATGGGCTGTGTACAGGTGCAGTGATCGGTAAGGTGCTCTGACAACTGATGCTTAAAGTTAGTGAGGGAGATAAGTGTCTCCAGCTTCAGAGATTTTTGCAATTCGTTCCAGTCATTGACAGCAGAGAACTGGAAGGAATGGCGGCCAAAGGAGGTGTTGGCTTTGGGGATGACCAGTGAGATATACCCGCTGGAGCGCAGACTACGGGTATTAGACTACTAATAAGCCGTGTTGTGTTGGAGACCACCTAAAGCGAGACCGATTCAAGACCAAGACCGGAGGGGGAACTAAGTCAAGACCGAGAGGGGGACGAGACGTCCGAGACCGAGTCAAGACCGAGAATAGAAAAATGCGAGTCCAATTCAAGACCATGACTGTAATTTTGTAAAATCGTCACCATAATAAATGTTCAAAATGTCCAGTATTTCTGTGTCCATATTTCAGAAGAACATTTGGATTCTTTAGACATTCAGAATGGTAAAATAATGCATGCGGAGGGTAAATTGAGCCACTACAAGTTGTTACTAACCCAAACACAGTGGGGGGCCTTCTACACTTTCAGAGAAAGGCTAATGATTTATACAATTATACAAATTATTATATTATTTTCAATTATGTTCTGATTTAATCTCTTCAGTTTTTGTTAGAAAGGAAAAGGTTAACATTAAAGAGAAAACAAATATCCAATCAGAATTTTTCTTTGGTGGTCTCTGGGCAGATAAATCTAACTAGCTAAGTCAGCCATTGGCTAGGCCAACAGAAGCTTGATAGAAGGCATCTGTCATTCAACTGTTTTAGGGCAAAATGTTGGAGTGAGTGGAATCAGCCAATCACATTGACTTGAAATGGCCAACATTTCGAAAGGCCAACAGGTCACTGTGCAATAGAGAGCAGTAGTTTTCCCACGGTCTAGCTAGCTAGCTTTTGATGTAAGCTAGTTTGCAGCAGCTGCAGCAGGTGTTATCGAAGAGGATGTTGTTGCTAATTTGTTAGCTTCTCCCTTTTCAAGAATAACTTCAGCAAGAAGTTAAGTTTCAAATGATCATCATCTGGTGAGTGGAACTTTGTTTTTTATTGCAGCTCGCATTGCTGTTGTTAGCCATCTCTTTGAAAATAACTTGTGTGTGAAACATTGTTGCATTTAAACTTCAGATCACCGGTTACTTTGTGTGCTAAACGTGAAATGTGTTTTTGGGAAGTAATAGCTGTTTCAATTGGGAAATGTTTAGCCTAATGGTTGTGTTTTTGTATTCTTGTGATTGGGATCCACTGGCTTATTATGTCTGAGTTGATGGACTGCTGTCTTTCCATCGGCCCTTTGCCTGGAGAAGTGGATCCTGTGTGAAGGAAACACGCCCTATGTGAAAAATCTTGTTTTCCTATAGATTTTTCAGATATTCTCCAAACACTTTTTCAAATAAAGAAAATGACAAAGATGTTTTATATCCACAACAAGCTTAAACCACATCAGGAGATCATTTTTGATGTGATGTTTTAAATCCACAACTAGCTTAAACCACATCGGGAGACCATTTTTGATGTGATGTTTTAAATCCACAACAAGCTTAAACCACATCAGGAGTTCAATACATTGTGACAATAAAATAACAACAAAACTTATAAGCAGTATAATGGCAAAAGTCTTACTAGACTTGATAAATATCCATCAAACAGGGTTTATTAAAAATAGACACTTACAAACAAATAAAAAAACATGTTTCAGTTTAATACAATACGCAAAAAAAATCTAGATTTATCAATAATGGCTGTTGATGCCGAAAAGGCTTTCGACCGTCTTGAATGGCCTTTTCTATTCAAAACTTTGGAAGCTTTCAACATTCCAGCTGAAATAATACATGTAAAACAAATATATTGTGTTAATGTCCTAAAGCTAAAATATACACAAATAATACATTATCTGATGAAATTGCTTTAGAAAGGGGCACAAGACAGATGTCCCCTCTCCCCCTCCTATTTGCTCTGGCAATTGTACCGCTTGCAGAAAGAATGAGACAGGACCCAAACGTAACAGATATCAGTATTGGTAAACATTAATCTAAACTAAACTTATTTGCAGATGATCTCCTGATATACCTGACCAATATTGAAAACTCAATGCCCCCTCTGCTAAAGATATTTTCAGAATACTCTAAAACCTCAGGATATAAAATGAATGTGGGAAAAAATGAAATAATGGCAATAGGAAAATAAAAATAATAACTCATCTGACGATCTACAGATATCCTTAAGTGGACCACAACAAATATTAAATACTAAGAATACTTAATACAGTGGGGGAAAAAAGTATTTAGTCAGCCACCAACTGTGCAAGTTCTCCCACTTAAAAAGATGAGAGAGGCCTGTAATTTTCATCATAGGTACACGTCAACTATGACAGACAAAATGAGAAAAAATATCCAGAAAATCACATTGTAGGATTTTTAATGAATTTATTTGCAAATTATGGTGGAAAATAAGTATTTGGTCAATAACACAATTTTCTCAATAGTTTGTTATATACCCTTTGTTGGCAATGACACAGGTCAAACGTTTTCTGTAAGTCTTCAAGGTTTTCACACACTGTTGCTGGTATTTTGGCCCATTCCTCCATGCAGATCTCCTCTAGAGCAGTGATGTTTTGGGGCTGTCGCTGGGCAACACGGACTTTCAACTCCCTCCATAGATTTTCTATGGGGTTGAGATCTGGTGACTGGCTAGGCCACTCCAGGACCTTGAAATGCTTCTTACGAAGCCACTCCTTCATTGCCCGGGCGGTGTTTTTGGGATAATTGTCATGCTGAAAGACCCAGCCACGTTTCATCTTCAATGCCCTTGCTGATGGAAGGAGGTTTTCACTCAAAATCTCATGATACATGGCCCCATTCATTCTTTCCTTTACACGGATCAGTCGTCCTGGTCCCTTTGCAGAAAAACAGCCCCAAAGCATGATGTTTCCACCCCCATGCTTCACAGTAGGTATGGTGTTCTTTGGATGCAACTCAGCATTCTTTGTCCTCCAAACACGACAAGTTTAGTTTTTACCAAAAAGTTCTATTTTGGTTTCATCTGACCATATGACATTCTCCCAATCCTCTTCTGGATCATCCAAGTGCACTCTAACAAACTTCAGACGGGCCTGGACATGTACTGGCTGTCACACCCTGGCTCTGGGACTCATTAGGTTGAGCCAGGGTGTGTTCATTCTATGTTTGTATTTCTATGTTGGCCTGAGTGACTCCCAATCAGAGGCAACGAGTGTCAGCTGGTGCTGGGTGTCTCTGATTGGGAGCCATATTTAAACTGTGTCTTTCCCTTTGTGGTTGTGGGTTTTTGTTCATATTTGGTTTGTGTGAAACCGTTAGACATCACGTTATCGTCTGTTGTTTTGATCGTGTGATCATTCGTTTAATAAATATGTTCACCCTCAACGCTGCGCTTTGGTCTCTCCCTGACGATCGTGACAGAAAAACCCACCAGAACTGGACCAAGCAGCCTAGTGAGGAGCAGAAAGGGTGGACTTGGGAGCAATGGAGGAAGAGCTTCGACTGGGTCAAGCCTATTGAGGAGCTGAATAGCGGGAGTTGGAGGCAGAAGAGCGAGAGTTGGGCGAGGACTATAGAGGCCTGGCCCACGGGGAGGAGAGACCCCCAGAAAATTTTTAGGGGGGGGCTCACGACGTCGGGGCAGCAGGAGGCCGTGATAGAGCGGTCCAGCGGGTTGGCAGAGGAGGCCGCCAGGTTACGGGAGTCACTGGTCACCAGGGGGAAGGAGGATGTAGAGGCACGGCGAGAGGTACTGGCGTGTGTTGCCAGTCCGGTCCGGCCTGTTCCTGATCCCCACGTAGGGCCAGTGGTGTGTGTTCCCAGTACGGTCCGGCCTGTTACTGCCACTAGCACCAAGTCAGTGGTGCGTTTCGTCAGCCCGGCGCGGCCCGTTCCTGCTCCACGCACCAAGTCAGGGGTGCGCGTCGTCAGCCCGGTCCGGCCCATTCCTGCTCCCCGCACCAAGCCTACGGGGTGCGTCGCCAGCCCAGCCCGGCCTGTCCCTGCTCCACGCACCAAGCCTACGGCGTGCGTCGTCAGCCTGGTAAGGCCCGTTCCTCCTCCACGCACCAAGCCAGGGGTGCGCGTCGCCAGCCCAGCCCGGCCTGTCCCTGCTCCACGCACCAAGCCTACGGCGTGCGTCGTCAGCCTGGTAAGGCCCGTTCCTCCAGCACGCACCAAGCCAGGGGTGCGCGTCGTCAGCCTGGTAAGGCCCGTTCCTCCTCCACGCACCAAGCCAGGGGTGCGCGTCGTCAGTCCAGCACAACCCGTGCCTGGGTCACCGGTGCCTGGTAAGGTCCCGGTCAACTGCTCCACTACGGAGCTGAAGCTATCCGCTCCACCAGTGTGCAGTCCAGCTCCGGTCAGCAGGGCCAGACCGGACCAGGGGTACTTTGGGGGTTTAGAGAAGGAGTGGGGATCAGGCCCGGCGCTGGATCCGCCGCCAAGGCGGAGTGCCCACCCGGTCCCTCCCCTGTTTTGTTTAGTTGAGGCGCGGTCGCAGTCCGCGCCTTTAGGGGGGGGTACTGTCACACCCTGGCTCTGGGACTCATTAGGTTGAGCCAGGGTGTGTTCATTCTATGTTTGTATTTCTATGTTGGCCTGAGTGACTCCCAATCAGAGGCAACGAGTGTCAGCTGGTGCTGGGTGTCTCTGATTGGGAGCCATATTTAAACTGTGTCTTTCCCTTTGTGGTTGTGGGTTTTTGTTCGTATTTGGTTTGTGTGAAACCGTTAGACATCACGTTATCGTCTGTTGTTTTGATCGTGTGATCATTCGTTTAATAAATATGTTCACCCTCAACGCTGCGCTTTGGTCTCTCCCTGACGATCGTGACACTGGCTTAAGCAGGGGGACACGTCTTGCACTGCAGGATTTGAGTCCCTGGCGGCGTAGTGTGTTACTGATGGTAGGCTTTGTTACTTTGGTCCCAGCTCTCTGCAGGTCATTCACTAGGTCCCCCCGTGTGGTTCTGGGATTTTTGCTCACCGTTCTTGTGATCATTTTGACCCCACGGGGTGAGATCTTGCGTGGAGCCCCAGATCGAGGGAGATTATCAGTGGTCTTGTATGTCTTCCATTTCCTAATAATTGCTCCCACAGTTGATTTCTTCAAACCAAGCTGCTTACCTATTGCAGATTCAGTCTTCCTAGCCTGGTGCAGGTCTACAATGTTGTTTCTGGTGTCCTTTGACAGCTCTTTGGTCTTGGCCATAGTGGAGTTTGGAGTGTGACTGTTTGAGGTTGTGGACAGGTGTCTTTTATATTGATAACAAGTTCAAACAGGTGCCATTAATACAGGTAACGAGTGGAGGACAGATGAGCCTCTTAAAGAAGAAGTTACAGGTCTGTGAGAGCCAGAAATCTTGCTTGTTTGTAGGTGACCAAATACTTATTTTCCATTATTGTGATTTTGTGATATTTTGATTTATTGTGATTTTCTGGAGAAAAAAAATCTCAATTTGTCTGTCATAGTTGACGTGTACCTATGATGAAAATTACAGGCCTCTCTCATCTTTTTAAGTGGGAGAACTTGCACAATTGGTGGCTGACTAAATACTTTTTTCCCCCACTGTAAGTGACAACAAGATATATATATATATATATATATAAAGATAATTAATAATAATAATAATTAATAAATCTTACAGCTAGAATAAACCTCTTTAGAATGGCATGGCTGCCAAAGTTTTTGTATTTATTTTAGGTAATACCAATTACCGCATCGAAGACATTCTTTAAACAAGTATACTCGGTGATAACTTACTTTATATGGGCAAATAAAATTCATAGAATAAAAAGAAAAGTTAAACATCTTCCTAAGTCTGAGGGTGATTTTTAACCTTCCACCCTTGGTATTGTACCAACTCGCTACCCAAGGCTTTTACTTGTGACATATAGTTAAATCCACTAAAGAGGAACAATGGGTCCATATTGAAGATGCGCATGCTCATCCCCAGAATCGTTTTACGTGTCTATTTTCAAAAGATAAAGCTTAGAACATTAACAACTTCATAGTTAAGAACACTTTAACAATATGGAAGATAATGAAACATATTCTACAAGAACCAAAATCACTCCCTTAAAACACAACCTTATGGAACAATCCTTGGATAGTTTTTCAGAATTCACTGATAAATTGGTCCACGTGGAAAACTAAAGACATAGAAACCGTATATGACTTGCTAACAGGAAATATATTTATTTCCATGACAGAATTAAAAAGTAATAGATAGTTTCAAATAAAACTTAACAGTTACATATCACATTATGGACATCATAGCAACCTTGAGGGAATCCTATTTGAGTCAAAAAAGGATGCTCATATGATAGGGAAAATATACAAAACCTTGCAGACAGCATATCCAACTGACAATCTCTTAAAAAATATATATATATATATAACTATTGGAACCAAGGCTTAAAAAGAACTGATGGCACAAGATGGAGGGCGTGTTGGAACATAACTAACTAAATTACAGTTAACTAAAATGTACGCTTAATCCAGTATAACCTACTGTATAGAATTTATTATACAAGATACAAAATTCACAATTTCTACAGCACAACGGCAGAGTCATGTCTTAAGTGTAAAACTAATAATGACTCAATAATCCATGCCTTCTGGGAACGCTATAAAGTCCAAAAGTTATGGGCGGAGTTAGAAAGATGGCTGTCAGAAGTATTACAATCCGTCTGTCTGCATATTTCAAGACATGGCATATGGGGGTGTAGTGAGAGACCCAATCGGCTGGATGATTCTCTTCTCATCATTCAACTAGAAAAAACATATACTAAGAACTAGGAAATCAATCAATCTGCAATCATTAATACAATGATTTTATTATTTTAATATTGAAATAGCATGGGCGACCGAGGAAAAAAACAATTGTACAATTTAAGGCCATGTGGCAAACAACAATGCAGACATTAGTTATGGAGCTGTGAGCATGCAGGTCTGGGCAGGGATGGGGGGGGTGAGCATGCGGGTCTGGGCAGATGAGATGTAGTCATTGTTTGTGTGTGTCTGTAAGTTGTTGTTCGTATGTATAAGTTTGTATATGGAGTAATAAAATTAAAATGGGAAAAAAAAGGAAAGAAGAAAAAATATATTGAAAGAAACAAAACTAAAATATTGACACCATACAGAAAGGTATGACGACTGACATGTTTGGCAAGATAGCCCCAGCACCACCAGACAACATGTCGATAGGGTACAATATCTGTATTGGCTGTGAATGACAAAAGATGAAATAAAAGTGTCATATTTGCACGTTGTTATATTAGAGGAACTCTGCTTCTACAGTGTTATGTGAAGTATGGTCTATTCTACACCTGGTACACTTGAAAGTTATCAAAACACTTTGTTTAGAATATCTACATAAGTTCAGCAATTTCATTCTCATATGTCCCTGCAGGCTACTCGGTATGAGAAGAGGGCCATACCTGCTGGACCCATGGGTAGAAGCAAAGCCCGGTCATATCCAGGAAGGAGTGTCGTGCACATTTATATTTACGTCATTTAGCAGACGCTCTTATCCAGAGCGACTTACAAATTGGTGCATTCACCTTATAGCCAGTAGTACAACCACTTTACAATGTTATTTTTTTTTTGATGATGTTTATTTTTTTTTTTAGGGGGGTGGGGGGGGTGGGTTGGGGTAAGGGGCGGGGTAGAATGATTACTTTATCCTATCCCAGGTATTCCTTAAAGAGGTGGGGTTTCAAATGTCTCCGGAAGGTGGTGAGTGACTCCGCTGTCCTGGCGTCGTGAGGGAGCTTGTTCCACCATTGGGGTGCATTACATTGATGGAATGGGACTTCATCACCCACTGGAGACTTGAAGACAGACGAATCCTTAGATTTTGGGCAGATAGACCATAGAAATCTAAATTCCATTCTAGTTCTGGTTAGACAGCTGAAGTTGTACTCTACACATAACATTGTTTTTATTTGTTATGTAAAGTGTGGTATACGGTCTATAAGCACATCAATTAGATAGCTACAACAGAACATGTTTTTGTCTTTAACGCAAACATCGATTTTAGTTGTATCTACACTCAAGCTGGCCGATGTTTGTGCAATGTCCACATGTAGCCTACACCTGTAAGGATATTAGTTCTGGGATTATGTCAACATGTAGCCTACACCTGTAAGGATATTAGTTCTGGGATTATGTCCACATGTAGCCTACACCTGTAAAGATATTAGTTCTGGGATTATGTCAACATGTAGCCTACACCTGTAGGGATATTAGTTCTGGGATTATGTCAACATGTAGCCTACACCTGTAAAGGGATATTAGTTCTGGGATTATGTCAACATGTAGCCTACACCTGTAGGGATATTAGTTCTGGGATTATGGCAACATGTAGCCTGTAACCTGTAAGGATATTAGTTCTGGGATTATGTCAACATGTAGCCTGTAACCTGTAAGGATATTAGTTCTGGGATTATGTCAACATGTAGCCTGTAACCTGTAAGGATATTAGTTCTGGGATTATGTCAACATGTAGCCTACACCTGTAGGAATATTAGTTCTAGGATTATGTCAACATGTAGCCTGTAACCTGTAAGGATATTAGTTCTGGGATTATGTCAACATGTAGCCTACACCTGTAAGGATATTAGTTCTGGGATTATGTCCTCATGTAGCCTACACCTGTAGGGATATTAGTTCTGGGATTTGTCCCCCAGGACAGATCTAACAGCAGACGTGAGGAGAGACAAGACCAGTTATAGAATATTATGCAAGGTGTAGAACGAGTGTCTTATGAAACACATTCCAGTCACTAGCTCTTACTATCTAGCCATAACTGATTAATATAGACATAGAAATATAATCTAGATAGGATCAGGGCTGTGGCGGTTAACGAAATTTCGTCAGCCGGTGATTTGTCAAGCAAATAACTGTCGGTCTCACGGTAATTGACGTTAATGAACATAAAAACATTTTAGCATCTCCTGGCTTCCACGCACAGTCTACAAGCCACTGATGCAGACCTTTGGAACATCTACATTTTATAAAGTCTAATAAATCCATGTAATATAGCCTACACCTTCACAATAAATCCATTGTTTATTTTAGACAGGTCTAAAGAAGCATGATATGAAGTTAATGTAGTCCATTTCAGAAGAACAGAATAGCATACTCTTGAGTTGTCCTGATGTTAGTTCCTTATCTGGCTATGCGGTTAACAAAGAAATAGGTCCTCCTATATGCTTAATTTAGAGTTATTAATGTAACTTTAGTTGTTCTACAAACGTTGGGCTATATGTTTTGATTTTTAATACATTGTAAGACTGCATGATGCGACTTATGATCATTTGAAAAAAGTAACTTGAAAGGAATGAATGCTGCTTTGTTTTTTGCACAGGCTGAACACACTTTATCAGTCTCTAATTCACAACTTGACAAGCATAATGATGATGCCTCGAATTTCACGGCGGCATCCCCTTTGTGTGGCCGTAATGCACACGCACAAGACAACTCTCGTTTGCCTTCAGTCATGGCCGCTAGCATTTTCTTAATGAGCATGGATGGAAAAACTAATCAGGAAGTGCAGTCGCTCTTTAAGGCCTAATGACGCCTTCATTAAACCCTTCATAAGGTCTACGTAGTTCATTTTGTAATTTCATCAAATCAATGAAGATTTCTGAGCTGGAAGTAAGATCTGCTTATGTTAAGTCCTCTGTCATCACATTTCTCTTGCTCTCTTTTGTTGTTTCAGAAAGAGTTTGAGCGACTGGACCTGTCTGTGGTCCAGATCTTTGTGATGATGGTCGGAGAACTGAATTACCAAAGCAACATTAGGGATATTCGTTCTGGGATTATGTCCTCATGTAGCCTACATCTGTAGGGATATTAGTTCTGGGATTATGTCCACATGTAGACTGTAACCTGTAAGGATATTAGTTCTGGGATTATGTCCACATGTAGCCTACACCTGTAGGGATATTAGTTCTGGGATTATGTCCTCATGTAGCCTACACCTGTAGGGATATTAGTTCTGGGATTATGTCCTCATGTAGCCTACACCTGTAGGGATATTAGTTCTGGGATTATGTCCTCATGTAGCCTACAACTGTAGGGATATTAGTTCTGGGATTATGTCCACATGTAGCCTGTAACCTGTAAGGATATTAGTTCTGGGATTATGTCCACATGTAGCCTACACCTGTAGGGATATTAGTTCTGGGATTATGTCCACATGTAGCCTACACCTGTAGGGATATTAGTTCTGGGATTATGTCCACATGTAGCCTACACCTGTAGGGATATTAGTTCTGGGATTATGTCCACATGTAGCCTGTAACCTGTAGGGATATTAGTTCTGGGATTATGTCCACATGTAGCCTACACCTGTAGGGATATTAGTTCTGGGATTATGTCCATATGTAGCCTACACCTGTAAGGATATTAGTTCTGGGATTATGTCCACATGTAGCCTACACCTGTAGGGATATTAGCTCTGGGATTATGTCCTCATATAGCCTACACCTGTAGGGATATTAGATCTGGGATTATGTCCACATGTAGCCTACACCTGTAGGGATATTAGTTCTGGGATTATGTCCACATGTAGCCTACACCTGTAGGGATATTAGTTATGGGATTATGTCCACATGTAGCCTGTAACCTGTAAGGATATTAGTTCTGGGATTATGTCCACATGTAGCCTACACCTGTAGGGATATTGGTTCTGGGATTATGTCCACATGTAGCCTACACCTGTAGGGATATTAGTTCTGGGATTATGTCCACATGTAGCCTACACCTGTAAGGATATTAGTTCTGGGATTATGTTCTCATGTAGCCTACACCTGTAGGGATATTAGTTCTGGGATTATGTCCACATGTAGCCTACACCTGTAGGGATATTAGTTCTGGGATTATGTCCACATGTAGCCTACACCTGTAGGGATATTAGTTCTGGGATTATGTCCACATGTAGCCTACACCTGTAGGGATATTAGTTCTGGGATTATGTCCACATGTAGCCTGTAACCTGTAAGGATATTAGTTCTGGGATTATGTCCACATGTAGCCTACACCTGTAGGGATATTAGTTCTGGGATTATGTCCTCATGTAGCCTACACCTGCAGGGATATTAGTTCTGGGATTATGTCCTCATGTAGCCTACACCTGTAGGGATATTAGTTCTGGGATTATGTCCTCATGTAGCCTACACCTGTAGGGATATTAGTTCTGGGATTATGTCCACATGTAGCCTGTAACCTGTAAGGATATTAGTTCTGGGATTATGTCCACATGTAGCCTACACCTGTAGGGATATTAGTTCTGGGATTATGTCCACATGTAGCCTACACCTGTAGGGATATTAGTTCTGGGATTATGTCCACATGTAGCCTACACCTGTAGGGATATTAGTTCTGGGATTATGTCCTCATGTAGCCTACACCTGTAGGGATATTAGTTCTGGGATTATGTCCACATGTAGCCTACACCTGTAAGGATATTAGTTCTGGGATTATGTCCTCATGTAGCCTACACCTGTAAGGATATTAGTTCTGGGATTATGTCCTCATGTAGCCTACACCTGTAGGGATATTAGTTCTGGGATTATGTCCTCATGTAGCCTACACCTCTAGGGATATTAGTTCTGGGATTTGTCCCCCAGGACAGATCTAACAGCAGACGTGAGGAGAGACAAGACCAGTTATAGAATATTGTGCAAGGTGTTGTAGAACGAGTGTCTTATGAAACACATTCCAGTCACTAGCTCTTACTATCTAGCCATAACTGATTAATATAGACATAGAAATATAATCTAGATAGGATCAGGACTGTGGCGGTTAACTAAATTTCGTTAGCCGGTGATTGTCAAGCAAATAACTGTCGGTCTCACGGTAATTGACGTTAATGAACATAAAAACATTTTAGCATCTCCTGGCTTCCACGCACAGTCTACAAGCCACTGATGCAGACCTTTGGAACATCTACATTTTAAAAAGTCTAATAAATCCATGTAATATAGCCTACACCTTCACAATAAATCCATTGTTTATTTTAGACAGGTCTAAAGAAGCATGATATGAAGTTAATGTAGTCCATTTCAGAAGAACAGAATAGCATACTCTTGAGTTGTCCTGATGTTAGGTCCTGATCTGGCTATGCGGTTAACAAAGAAATAGGTCCTCCTATATGCTTAATTTAGAGTTATTAATGTAACTTTAGCTGTTCTACAAACGTTGGGCTATATGTTTTGATTTTTAATACATTGTAAAACTGCATGATGTGACTTACGATCATTTGAAAAAAGTAATTTGAAAGGAATGAATGGTTCTGGGATTATGTCCACATGTAGCCTACACCTGTAGGGATATTAGTTCTGGGATTATGTCCACATGTAGCCTACACCTGTAGGGATATTAGTTCTGGGATTATGTCCTCATGTAGCCTACACCTGTAGGGATATTAGTTCTGGGATTATGTCCTCATGTAGCCTACACCTGTAGGGATATTAGTTCTGGGATTATGTCCTCATGTAGCCTACACCTGTAGGGATATTAGTTCTGGGATTATGTCCACATGTAGCCTGTAACCTGTAAGGATATTAGTTCTGGGATTATGTCCACATGTAGCCTACACCTGTAGGGATATTAGTTCTGGGATTATGTCCACATGTAGCCTACACCTGTAGGGATATTAGTTCTGGGATTATGTCCACATGTAGCCTACACCTGTAGGGATATTAGTTCTGGGATTATGTCCACATGTAGCCTGTAACCTGTAGGGATATTAGTTCTGGGATTATGTCCACATGTAGCCTACACCTGTAGGGATATTAGTTCTGGGATTATGTCCATATGTAGCCTACACCTGTAAGGATATTAGTTCTGGGATTATGTCCACATGTAGCCTACACCTGTAGGGATATTAGTTCTGGGATTATGTCCTCATGTAGCCTACACCTGTAGGGATATTAGTTCTGGGATTATGTCCACATGTAGCCTACACCTGTAGGGGATATAGTTCTGGGATTATGTCCACATGTAGCCTACACCTGTAGGGATATTAGTTATGGGATTATGTCCACATGTAGCCTACAACTGTAAGGGGGATATTAGTTCTGGGATTATGTCAACATGTAGCCTACACCTGTAGGGATATTAGTTCTGGGATTATGTCCCATGTAGCCTAAGCACCTGTAGGGATATTAGTTCTGGGATTATGTCCACATGTAGCCTGTACACCTGTAGGGGATATTAGTTATGGGATTATGTCCACATGTAGCCTGTAACCTGTAAGGATATTCGTTCTGGGATTATGTCAACATGTAGCCTACACCTGTAGGGATATTAGTTCTGGGATTATGTCCTCATGTAGCCTACACCTGTAGGGATATTAGTTCTGGGATTATGTCCACATGTAGCCTGTAACCTGTAAGGATATTAGTTCTGGGATTATGTCCACATGTAGCCTACACCTGTAGGGATATTAGTTCTGGGATTATGTCCACATGTAGCCTACACCTGTAGGGATATTAGTTCTGGGATTATGTCCACATGTAGCCTACACCTGTAAGGATATTAGTTCTGGGATTATGTTCTCATGTAGCCTACACCTGTAGGGATATTAGTTCTGGGATTATGTCCACATGTAGCCTACACCTGTAGGGATATTAGTTCTGGGATTATGTCCACATGTAGCCTACACCTGTAAGGATATTCGTTCTGGGATTATGTCAACATGTAGCCTACACCTGTAGGGATATTAGTTCTGGGATTATGTCCTCATGTAGCCTACACCTGTAGGGATATTAGTTCTGGGATTATGTCCACATGTAGCCTGTAACCTGTAAGGATATTAGTTCTGGGATTATGTCCACATGTAGCCTACACCTGTAGGGATATTAGTTCTGGGATTATGTCCACATGTAGCCTACACCTGTAGGGATATTAGTTCTGGGATTATGTCCACATGTAGCCTACACCTGTAGGGATATTAGTTCTGGGATTATGTCCTCATGTAGCCTACACCTGTAGGGATATTAGTTCTGGGATTATGTCCACATGTAGCCTACACCTGTAGGGATATTGGTTCTGGGGATTATGTCCACATGTAGCCTATTCACCTGTAGGGGATATTAGTTCTGGGATTATGTCCACATGTGCAGCCTCACCGGTAGGGATATTGGGTTCTGGGATTATGTCCTCATGTAGCCTACACCTGTAGGGATATTAGTTCTGGGATTATGTCCACATGTAGCCTACACCTGTAAGGATATTAGTTCTGGGATTATGTCCTCATGTAGCCTACACCTGTAAGGATATTAGTTCTCGGATTATGTCCTCATGTAGCCTACACCTGTAGGGATATTAGTTCTGGGATTTGTCCCCCAGGACAGATCTAACAGCAGACGTGAGGAGAGACAAGACCAGTTATAGAATATTGTGCAAGGTGTTGTAGAACGAGTGTCTTATGAAACACATTCCAGTCACTAGCTCTTACTATCTAGCCATAACTGATTAATATAGACATAGAAATATAATCTAGATAGGATCAGGGCTGTGGCGGTTAACTAAATTTCGTTAGCCGGTGATTGTCAAGCAAATAACTGTCGGTTTCACGGTATTTGACGTTAATGAACATAGAAACATTTTAGCATCTCCTGGCTTCCACGCACAGTCTACAAGCCACTGATGCAGACCTTTGGAACATCTACATTTTAAAAAGTCTAATAAATCCATGTAATATAGCCTACACCTTCACAATAAATCCATTGTTTATTTTAGACAGGTCTAAAGAAGCATGATATGAAGTTAATGTAGTCCATTTCAGAAGAACAGAATAGCATACTCTTGAGTTGTCCTGATGTTAGTTCCTTATCTGGCTATGCGGTTAACAAAGAAATAGGTCCTCCTATATGCTTAATTTAGAGTTATTAATGTAACTTTAGTTGTTCTACAAACGTTGGGCTATATGTTTTGATTTTTAATACATTGTAAGACTGCATGATGCGACTTATGATCATTTGAAAAAAGTCACTTGAAAGGAATGAGCGCTGCTTTGTTTTTTTCCACAGGCTGAACACACTTTATCAGTCTCTCATTCACAACTTGACAAGCATAATGATGATGCCTCGAATTTCACGGTGGCGTCCCCTTTGTGTGGCCGTAATGCACCATAAAAGAATCCATGCCTTTTGCGGCCAGTGGCTGTTGTGCCCTTGGCCCGGAGTGCTGCGTTATCATAGGACGGCCAAGCTACGCTAGCTAGCTGCTGTCCGCTTGGATAAACACAAGGTCAGCGCAGGCTTTAGCCTACACCAGGGTTATTCAATTCCGGTCCTGGAGGGCCGAAACACTTCTGTTTTTTATTTCTACCTGGTAGTTAATTGCACTCACCTGGTGTCCCAGGTCTGAATTAGCCCCTGATTAGAAGGAGAGGATGAAAAACAGAGGTGTTTCGGCCCTCCAGGACCGGAATTGAAGAACCCTGGCCTACACATAGAACTGACCATGTTGAGATGGGCGAGTCAGTCAGGAGGGGAGAAGTCCTCAACTTCAAAACTTTGTTCTCTCCATAGCAAAGCTAGTTTAGCTTACCTGGCCGTATTACCTGGCCGTATTACCTGGCCGTATTACCTGGCCGTATTACCTGGCCGTATTACCTGGCCGTATTACCTGGCCGTATTACCTGGCCGTATTACCTGGCCGTATTACCTGGCCGTATTACCTGGCCGTATTACCTGGCCGTACTCACTACTGAATGGCAAAGACACACCCAAGAAACCCCCCACATCAAACCACACCCACAAGACAACTCTTGTTTGCCTTCAGTCATGGCCGCTAGCATTTTCTTAATGAGCATGGATGGAAAAACAAATCAGGAAGTGCAGTCGCTCTTTAAGGCCTAATGACGCCTTCATTAAACCCTTCATAAGGCCTACGTAGTTCATTTTGTAATTTCATCAAATCAATGAAGATATCTGAGCTGGAAGTAAGATCTGCTTATGTTAAGTCCTCTGTCATCACATTTCTCTTGCTCTCTTTTGTTGTTTCAGAAAGAGTTTGAGCGACTGGACCTGTCTGTGGTCCAGATCTTTGTGATGATGGTCGGAGAACTGAATTACCAAAGCAACTTTCTGGACAAATACCTGGACAACAAACTTCCATTTCCCTTCCTCACTTTCCATATGTTTGTGATGCTTGTTATCCTCATGCCCATCCTGCTGATGAACATGATGGTAAGCCTCTCCATGACCTAAAGCGTGTCCAGCTCATTCACTGGAGGGACCAATGTCTCAGGGTTTTCACTCCTCCCGTGTACATGATTGGAACTCCCCTCACCTGGTTATTTAGGTCTTAATTAGACACAAATTGAAAAGAAATAACAAAAAACCAGCACACACACGGCCCCCTCCATGGAATGACCTTGACACCCCTGGTTCATCTCAACAGTCCAAAATGGCTTCCCTCTCCTTGTCTCCTTTCCTGTTGACGAATGGAAGGAAGGATGAGGCGAGAAAGCCACTTCAGATTATTGAAATGCAGCCTCACATTTCACAGGAAAGATGGTTCTTATTTGGTTGTGTTGTAGGCAGGTCTATTGGGATGTCTTATCCTGGAGGCAAAACTGAGCTATTTCCACTAGATGGGTCAGCTGCAAAGTCATAATTGGATATATTGTAAAAAATTCATGAAAACAAAAACTAGCTTTTTGGTCTTCATTTAAGGTTAGGGTTAGGCATTAGGGTTAGCAGTGTGGTTAGGGTTAGGGTTAGGTTTGTATGACTTTGTGGCTGTGCCAGCTAATGACCACTCTGCAGAGCTGCCTCCATAAACAAGATTCATGACTAAAAACGCTAACCTACGTGTTGTAGATCGGTTTTGCGGTCGGAGACATCGCTGAGGTACAGAGAACCGCAGCTCTGAAGAGAATAGCCATGCAGGTATGTAGCTGACCCTCAGTCCTTTTTATTAAGATAAAATTACAGACAGAATACATAACATCTAATGGATTCTTGTTCAGTGTGTTGCATCTTTCCTCAAAGTCCTCATTTTATCAAATCCCTTTAGATGTTATTCACTGAAGTGCATTGTAGTATTGTAAAGTTGTTCTGATGGGGTCAATATCACTTCATCATACTGTAGCTAATTATAGACTTCAAAATATTCCTTAACCGTTCTTCTATATAACAAAATGCCATTCTTGCTGATTTTGTTGACTGAAGGCGTTGATGTATTTATGTCAGATTGAGCTCCACACCAATCTGGAGGAAAATATGCCGTACTGGTTGTTGAAGAGAGTGGACCAGTCATTCATCACCATCTACCCCAATCACAAGTGCTCCAAGGTGGGTATGGCTCCTGGTTAGGGTTGCAAAACGCTGGTAACTTACCCAAAATTCCCAGCTTTTCCAGAAAACCCGGTTAAAACATTCGAGGAATCAGGAGGGAACAAGCAGGATTCTTCAACCAGGATTTTGGTCAAGTTACCGTCATTCTGCAACCCTATTAACTGGTGCTTACCAGTGATGTGGTGGAAAGAAAAAGGTTGGTAGGAATAAACGCTGATCACCGTTTGAGGTGAATAAAGCAATGCTCCCTGTCTTTTCAATGCATTTTTACGCTCGCACAAAATACGAAAAAATTGTGTAAACAGCGTTCACCATCCCAGTGTGGAAACTAAAACAGTGTTCACCCTCTACCAACATAAGTGAATGGTGTGTAGATTGATGTCACCCTCCAATATCCCACTGTAGGTGAATGGTGTGTAGATTGATGTCGATTGGTGTCTATGTCAATATAGAGATAGAGGTTGATATAGATTATATATATATTTATTATACACACACACACACACATATATATATATATATATATATATATATATATATATATATATATATATATACAGTATACTGTATATAGTGTATATATAAGACTTACTGAGCTCAATCTCTATGCTAAATAATAACAGACTGTGTAGAAGGCAGGGTTTGGAGTGATCAATGGTTCCTTGTTCTTTTTTTCAAAAGGCCTCAATACTTAATTATTTCTGGAGTCAAGGAGAAGCAAACAAAGTGCGTACTCGTCTAATGACCAGCTCATCAAATTCAACCCCTGTCGAAGCTCAACTACGCAAACACAAGTACAGGTGAGTCGCACACACACGCGATCAGAGATCTGGATTGTTTTGTATGGTGCGTCAGCAGCCTCTAGTGGTCTAACGTCAACACCAGTGGCTCTCTTCGAGGTAGACCATAGCCACAGCACAGGTTGATTTGACCAAATGTTGCTTTTTATGTTTTACCTGTTTTTAAAAGCAACTCAGTTTGTAAGAAAGGGCATGTATGCTGTTAACACTAAGAGTATTGTAACTAAGCAGAGCAACAAGGAAAGCCTCCCTACTGTAACTAAGCAGAGCAACAAGGAAAGCCTCCTTACTGTAACTAAGCAGAGCAACAAGGAAAGCCTCCCTACTGTAACTAAGCAGAGCAACAAGGAAAGCCTCCCTACTGTAACTAAGCAGAGCAACAAGGAAAGCCTCCCTACTGTAACTAAGCAGAGCAACAAGGAAAGCCTCCCTACTGTAACTAAGCAGAGCAACAAGGAAAGCCTCCTTACTGTAACTAAGCAGAGCAACAAGGAAAGCCTCCCTACTGTAACTAAGCAGAGCAACAAGGAAAGCCTCCTTACTGTAACTAAGCAGAGCAATAAGGAAAGCCTCCCTACTGTAACTAAGCAGAGCAATAAGGAAAGCCTCCCTACTGTAACTAAGCAGAGCAACAAGGAAAGCCTCCTTACTGTAACTAAGCAGAGCAACAAGGAAAGCTTCCTTACTGTAACTAAGCAGAGCAACAAGGAAAGCTTCCTTACTGTAACTAAGCAGAGCAACAAGGAAAGCCTCCCTACTGTAACTAAGCAGAGCAACAAGGAAAGCCTCCTTACTGTAACTAAGCAGAGCAACAAGGAAAGCCTCCCTACTGTAACTAAGCAGAGCAACAAGGAAAGCTTCCCTACTGTAACTAAGCAGAGCAACAAGGAAAGCCTCCCTACTGTAACTAAGCAGAGCAACAAGGAAAGCCTCCCTACTGTAACTAAGCAGAGCAACAAGGAAAGCCTCCCCTACTGTAACTAAGCAGAGCAACAAGGAAAGCCTCCCTACTGTAACTAAGCAGAGCAACAAGGAAAGCCTCCCTACTGTAACTAAGCAGAGCAACAAGGAAAGCCTCCCTACTGTAACTAAGCAGAGCAACAAGGAAAGCCTCCCTACTGTAACTAAACAGAGCAACAAGGAAAGCCTCCCTACTGTAACTAAGCAGAGCAACAAGGAAAGCCTCCTTACTGTAACTAAGCAGAGCAATAAGGAAAGCCTCCCTACTGTAACTAAGCAGAGCAATAAGGAAAGCCTCCCTACTGTAACTAAGCAGAGCAACAAGGAAAGCTTCCTTACTGTAACTAAGCAGAGCAACAAGGAAAGCTTCCTTACTGTAACTAAGCAGAGCAACAAGGAAAGCCTCCCTACTGTAACTAAGCAGAGCGACAAGGAAAGCCTCCTTACTGTAACTAAGCAGAGCAACAAGGAAAGCTTCCTTACTGTAACTAAGCAGAGCAACAAGGAAAGCTTCCTTACTGTAACTAAGCAGAGCAACAAGGAAAGCCTCCCTACTGTAACTAAGCAGAGCAACAAGGAAAGCTTCCCTACTGTCACCCTCCAATATCCCACTGTAGGTGAATGGTGTGTAGATTGATGTCGATTGGTGTCTATGTCAATATAGAGATAGAGGTTGATATAGATTATATATATATTTATTATACACACACACACACACACACACATATATATATATATATATATATATATATATATATATATATATATATATATATATATATATATATATATATATATACAGTATACTGTATATAGTGTATATATAAGACTTACTGAGCTCAATCTCTATGCTAAATAATAACAGACTGTGTAGAAGGCAGGGTTTGGAGTGATCAATGGTTCCTTGTTCTTTTTTTCAAAAGGCCTCAATACTTAATTATTTCTGGAGTCAAGGAGAAGCAAACAAAGTGCGTACTTTCGTCTAATGACCAGCTCATCAAATTCAACCCCTGTCGAAGCTCAACTACGCAAACACAAGTACAGGTGAGTCGCACACACACGCGATCAGAGATCTGGATTGTTTTGTATGGTGCGTCAGCAGCCTCTAGTGGTCTAACGTCAACACCAGTGGCTCTCTTCGAGGTAGACCATAGCCACAGCACAGGTTGATTTGACCAAATGTTGCTTTTTATGTTTTACCTGTTTTTAAAAGCAACTCAGTTTGTAAGAAAGGGCATGTATGCTGTTAACACTAAGAGTATTGTAACTAAGCAGAGCAACAAGGAAAGCCTCCCTACTGTAACTAAGCAGAGCAACAAGGAAAGCCTCCCTACTGTAACTAAGCAGAGCAACAAGGAAAGCTTCCTTACTGTAACTAAGCAGAGCAACAAGGAAAGCTTCCTTACTGTAACTAAGCAGAGCGACAAGGAAAGCCTCCCTACTGTAACTAAGCAGAGCGACAAGGAAAGCCTCCTTACTGTAACTAAGCAGAGCAACAAGGAAAGCCTCCCTACTGTAACTAAGCAGAGCAACAAGGAAAGCCTCCCTACTGTAACTAAGCAGAGCAACAAGGAAAGCTTCCCTACTGTAACTAAGCAGAGCAACAAGGAAAGCCTCCTTACTGTAACTAAGCAGAGCAATAAGGAAAGCCTCCCTACTGTAACTAAGCAGAGCAATAAGGAAAGCCTCCTTACTGTAACTAAGCAGAGCAATAAGGAAAGCCTCCCTACTGTAACTAAGCAGAGCAATAAGGAAAGCCTCCTTACTGTAACTAAGCAGAGCAACAAGGAAAGCCTCCCTACTGTAACTAAGCAGAGCAATAAGGAAAGCCTCCCTACTGTAACTAAGCAGAGCAACAAGGAAAGCTTCCCTACTGTAAGTAAGCAGAAACCTTGAGAAACCAGTCAGACTGCTAAAACCACACGTTTCTATATGTTCCAAACTGAAGGAGATACCCAATGTGCACGTTTCTATGTTCAAAACCATATGTATATTTCCATATAATCCTATACAGACTAAAGGAGATATCCAGTGTGCTGGAGAAGCAGCACGACCTGATAAAGCTGATGATCCAGAAGATGGAGATCACCTCGGAGGCAGACGAACATGACGGGCCCACAGAGGTCAAAGGTAACAGGCAGAGGTCAAACTGGGGCCAAGCAAAGGGCTCCAACTGGATCCCGCTGATGAAGGTCCTTGAGCGCAAGAAAGTTTGAGTCCTTCACCTTACTGGTGACTAGGGTTGCAAAATTCCATTCGTCGGTTTTTCAGAAATCCTGGGTGGAAGATCCCCGGGATCAGAAGGGAATAAACAGGAAAATCAGAATCCTCCAACCAGGATTTGTGAAAACCAGGGGAATTTTGGGAAAGCCCAGAATTGCGCATCCTTATTGATGACCATCAACTATATTACATTTACATTTTAGTCATTTAGCAGACGCTCTTATCCAGAGCTGACTTTTACAGGAGCAATTAGGGTTAAGTGCTGCTCAAGGGCACATCGACAGATTTTTCACCTAGTCGGGCTTGGGGATTAGAACCACTGACCTTTCGGTTACTGGCACAACGCCTTAACCACTAAGCCACCTGCCGCACTTATCTGGAGATACTGGTGTAATTTCATGCAAGCAAGTTTTAACAAATCGTGAGTTAAAGGGATACTTCTGGATTTTATCTACTTCCCAGAGTCCGATGAACTCGTAGATAAAAATTGTATGTCTCTGTCCAGTATGAAGGAAGTTATAGGTAGTTTTGCAAACCAATGTTAACTCAGTGTTAAGCATGGCTTTGAAGTCTATGGGTATGTGCTAGTAAGCTAGCAGATACCCATAGACTTCAGCCATTGCTCCAACTATCCAAGTAGTAAGTTAACCATGTCAAACTTGACATGCTCTACATACACACAAAGACATACGGCTGCAATACCTTAAAATAAATCCTCGTCATTGCATTTACCCCCTTCCTTTCACAGTTCACTCCCTTTCCTGATGCCATTCTTGACATTGAGCGACTTGACGTGCTTGCCATGACCTTATCCCTGTGGAAACTGTGGCTCCCAGCATGTATGTGTGCAATATTAGCTGATCAGATGAATTTAGTATCACCCTTGCCAACTTGGGACCATTTACGAAAACCCCTGGCCTACTTCTACCCCATCAACCCTCCTACACAGGCTTCTCTCAATGGCTGTCATTGGTCAAGTCCTCTGGCCAGTACTGGTCCTGCATGTAGTGGTTTGAGGTGGCGGGGTCTGGGAGAGTGCCTGTGTCTCGGTCCCTCATTCTCTCTTGCATATCCTGTTCCCACTCCCCCTCCACGAGTTTATACAGGTCCAAGGAAGCGAGAGCGTCCTCCACTGAACTGTGGCCCCTCCTTCCAACCTGTATTTTCCTGTTTAGGAGGCTGTTGGCCAGGATCTTGAGTGAGACACAGCGCTTTGTGGGGAAGCCAGCCAGTCGCCTGAGCAGACGCATACCACTTGTGTCCCTGATCATGTGACATGGGTGGGTGAAGTCCAAGGCCTGGAAGTCATTGTACAGAGCGTGACCGATCACCACTTTCCCATCCAGTATTCGTAGTATCTCTGTCCTAGCCTTGGGAAAGGGCAGAGCGTTCTGTAAATGGTGCCTCTGGATGCCACTCCAACGGGTCCTGTAGTCAGTCACAGCCTGGCACGGACGGATGTACTTATCGTACAGGACGTTGCCATGGTAATCCACCAGGCTGCAGCGTGCCAATTCACTAGTGCGCCCGCCCGGCCCTGTACCAACCATCTCGCAGTCCATGGCCACCACGGTGGTTGGGCTCATTGTGTGGCAGGGAGAACTACGTCCACTAGTTGGAGGGCTGGCCTCAGACACAACCACTGTCCACCTCCCATCGTTCACTCAGAGTGGCCCCAACCAGCTTTGTGCCTTTTGAAGTCTGCTGGTTGGCTATGCTGTTGTCCCCAGAAGCAGCTATTGGCAAACTCTCTACTGTAGGGGGCAATGGCAGTCCAAATTTAGCAACATGAGTCCATGAGTCTGTGGGTTTTAGAGTGCTATCAACTTCAGACACGTGTCATTCTCAGGTAATTTTATATTTTTTTACTCTTTGGATAGTGTCCTGCGTTTCATTGTTTTCTCTATATGAAAAACTATATGACAACTCAGATATTAACGCTAGTCAACATAAGCCATATTATTAAAGAATATTTAAAATACAGAAAATTGTCATCTTTATATATACAATACTTGAACTGATATTGTTTTTAAAATGTACTGTAGAAAACTTTGATTAGCATGAATGACTTATCAGTAGGGATACTAGTGCTGATGCACTTTTGATTATTAATTATGGATCTCTCTCTCTCTCTCTCTCTCTGCAAACGCTATACTTGTATTTTTAAATGCGTTGATAGATTTCTGTATGCATGTAATAATAATTGCATGTGATTGAAATAATTTGAATATTCTCTGTATCTTTTATCTTATAGTCTGAAACGTATTGGAACTGAACGGTTGCATTTTGGATGGAACCAATAAAACACAAATCAAACCATGCTTATATATGTGTGAGGAAATCACACGACAGAACCATTATCCACAAACTAGTCAGCAGCATAAACACATTTCTTATAGACCTACTAGTGTTGCAGAAATCTGATAACTTTTCCAAAATTCCCAGATTTGACAGAAATCCTGGTTGTAAGATTCCTGGAATCAGCATGGAATAAGCAAGAACTCTGGGAATCCTCCAACCATGATTTCTGGAAAACCTGGGAATTTTGGGAATTTTTGCAATCCTATAACACCCCAGAAACTTCCTCCAAAAGGGACAGGCCTTGGTTTTGTGTGTATAATGAGATTAGGGGGAAGCGCATGAGGAAGATATGGATATAGGTCAGCAGTCCTGTGTGACCGATGGGTCTTCTCCGGGCAGATTGAAAGAGGAAAGCCTTAAACCGATCCACACTAACCACAGCAGCCTTAAACAGATCCACACTAACCACAGCAGCCTTAAACCGATCCACACTAACCACAGCAGCCTTAAACCGATCCACACTAACCACAGCAGCCTTAAACCGATCCACACTAACCACAGCAGCCTTAAACCGATCCACACTAACCACAGCAGCCTTAAACCGATCCACACTAACCACAGCAGGAACACATTTACAATAACTCCTGAGAAGAGTATCTCTCTCTCCATCTGTGTGTGTGTGTGTGTAAAGAAACACTGCTCTGCTGAGGGAACCTCTCAACACTTTCTTTTGAAGCGAGGGATGTGAAAAAGAAAAGAGAGAAAAATAGAAAAACCTTGTACAAACAAGATCAGATTAGCCTTTACCCAGCCCTACTCAAAACCCAACATGCTAACAGACTAGCCTTTACCCAGCCCTACTCTAAACCCAACGTGCTAACAGACTAGCCTTTACCCAGCCCTACTCTAAACCCAACGTGCTAACAGACTAGCCTTTACCCAGCCCTACTCTAAACCCAACGTGCTAACAGACTAGCCTTTACCCAGCCCTACTCTAAACCCAACGTGCTAACAGACTAGCCTTTACCCAGCCCTACTCTAAACCCAACGTGCTAACAGATTAGCCTTTACCCAGCCCTACTCTAAACCCAACGTGCTAACAGATTAGCCTTTACCCAGCCCTATTCTAAACCCAACGTGCTAACAGATTAGCCTTTACCCAGCCCTACTCTAAACCCAACGTGCTAACAGACTAGCCTTTACCCAGCCCTACTCTAAACCCAACGTGCTAACAGACTAGCCTTTACCCAGCCCTATTCTAAACCCAACGTACTAACAGACTAGCCTTTACCTAGCCCTACTCTAAACCCACCATGCTAACATACAAGCCTTTACCCAGCCCTACTCTTAACCCAACATCCTAACAGGCTGGCCTTTCTTTACACCAGCCCACACCCCCTGGCTCTCATCCAGCTCCAGTCTTAACCCAACATGCTAACAGGATAGCCTTTCGCTACACCAGCCCACACCCCCTGGCTCTCACCCAGCTCCAGTCTTAACCCAACATGCTAAAAGGCTAGCCTTTCGCTACACCAGCCCACACCCCCTGGCTCTCACCCAGCCCGGCTCTGAAGTGTGTGAGAATAGTAGCACTCAACAACTGTGTCAAGGCTCTGGAATTAGACCGGATTCTCACACGCACACACCCCCAAAACCAAAAGTGGTTCACACACAAAGTAGGCAAATACATGAAGACGTGTCTTTGGCAATTGTAATGAGTTTTCATCAGGAAAATAGTTCATTCAGATGTTTGGCTTACATCCTTCTACAGTGTGAAATGCTTAACATCTGTGTGTAGGGTTTCTCTTTGTCAGACCCCCTCGAACCAACCTGACCCTTAAACACAGAGTGAGTCCTCAAACCGGGATTGCTGTGAACCCTGGGAATGTTGGTAAAGGTACAATGTAACATATTAAGTGGTTTGTTAAAAAATAGATTGGTCAAAGCACAATACATCTTAAAGTTGACAACTAAACCATTTAAATCTACATCAAAAATAGCTTGGTCAAAGCGTAATAGCTACATCTTAAAGTTGACTACCAAACCATTTTAAATCTGGTCTCTAACACAGGATGACTCTGTTAAAATGAGTTGCAGATATCCTCCTCACTGATTCCATGGCTGGGACCTAAATGACACCCTATTCCCCATAGAGCTATTCCCCATAGAGCTATTCCCCATAGAGCGAGCTATTCCCCATAGAGCGAGCTATTCCCCATAGAGCTATTCCCCATAGAGCGAGCTATTCCCCATAGAGCTATTCCCCATAGAGCTATTCCCCATAGAGCGAGCTATTCCCCATAGAGCTATTCCCCATAGAGCTATTCCCCATAGAGCTATTCCCCATAGAGTGAGCTATTCCCCATAGAGCTATTCCCCATAGAGCGAGCTATTCCCAATAGAGCTATTCCCCATAGAGCTATTCCCCATAGAGCTATTCCCCATAGAGCTATTCCCCATAGAGTGAGCTATTCCCCATAGAGTGAGCTATTCCCCATAGAGCTATTCCCCATAGAGCTATTCCCCATAGAGCTATTCCCCATAGAGCGAGCTATTCCCCATAGAGCTATTCCCCATAGAGCTATTCCCCATAGAGCGAGCTATTCCCCATAGAGCTATTCCCCATAGAGCTATTCCCCATAGAGCTATTCCCCATAGAGTGAGCTATTCCCCATAGAGCTATTCCCCATAGAGCTATTCCCCATAGAGCTATTCCCCATAGCGCGAGCTATTCCCAATAGAGCTATTCCCCATAGAGCTATTCCCCATAGAGCTATTCCCCATAGAGCTATTCCCCATAGAGTGAGCTATTCCCCATAGAGCTATTCCCCATAGAGCTATTCCCCATAGAGCTATTCCCCATAGAGCGAGCTATTCCCCATAGAGCTATTCCCCATAGAGCTATTCCCCATAGAGCTATTCCCCATAGAGCGAGCTATTCCCCATTGAGCTATTCCCCATAGAGCGAGCTATTCCCCATAGAGAGAGCTATTCCCCATTGAGCTATTCCCCATTGAGCTATTCCCCATAGAGCTATTCCCCATAGAGCTATTCCCCATAGAGTGAGCTATTCCCCATAGAGCGAGCTATTCCCCATAGAGTGAGCTATTCCCCATAGAGCTATTCCCCATTGAGCTATTCCCCATAGAGCGAGCTATTCCCCATAGAGAGAGCTATTCCCCATTGAGCTATTCCCCATAGAGCGAGCTATTCCCCATAGAGCGAGCTATTCCCCATAGAGCGAGCTATTCCCCATAGAGCTATTCCCCATAGAGCCATTCCCGATAGAGATTTTCCCCATAGAGATATTCTCCATAGAGCTATTCCCCATTGAGCTATTCCCCATAGAGCTATTCCCCATAGAGTGAGCTATTCCCCATAGAGCTATTCCCCATAGAGCTATTCCCCATAGAGCTATTCCCCATAGAGCGAGCTATTCCCCATAGAGCTATTCCCCATAGAGCTATTCCCCATAGAGCTATTCCCCATAGAGCTATTCCCCATAGAGCTATTCCCCATAGAGCTATTCCCCATAGAGTGAGCTATTCCCCATAGAGCTATTCCCCATAGAGCTATTCCCCATAGAGCGAGCTATTCCCCAATAGAGCTATTCCCCATAGAGCTATTCCCCATAGAGCTATTCCCCATAGAGCTATTCCCCATAGAGCTATTCCCCATAGAGCTATTCCCCATAGAGCGAGCTATTCCCCATAGAGCTATTCCCCATAGAGCTATTCCCCATAGAGCTATTCCCCATAGAGCGAGCTATTCCCCCATTGAGCTATTCCCCATAGAGCTATTCCCCATTGAGCTATTCCCATAGAGCGAGCTATTCCCCCATAGAGAGAGCTATTCCCCATTGAGCTATTCCCATTGAGCTATTCCCCATAGAGCTATTCCCCATAGAGTGAGCTATTCCCCATAGAGTGAGCTATTCCCCATAGAGCGAGCTATTCCCCATAGAGCGAGCTATTCCCCATAGAGCGAGCTATTCCCCATAGAGAGAGCTATTCCCCATTGAGCTATTCCCCATTGAGCTATTCCCCATAGAGCTATTCCCCATAGAGTGAGCTATTCCCCATAGAGCGAGCTATTCCCCATAGAGCGAGCTATTCCCCATAGAGCGAGCTATTCCCCATAGAGCTATTCCCCATAGAGCCATTCCCGATAGAGATTTTCCCCATAGAGATATTCTCCATAGAGCTATTCCCCATTGAGCTATTCCCCATAGAGCGAGCTATTCCCCATAGAGCGAGCTATTCCCCATTGAGCTATTCCCCATAGAGCTATTCCCCATAGAGCTATTCCCATTGAGCTATTCCCCATAGAGCTATTCCCCATAGAGCTATTCCCCATAGAGCTATTCCCCATAGCGAGCTATTCCCCATAGAGCTATTCCCCATAGAGCTATTCCCCATAGAGCTATTCCCCATAGAGCGAGCTATTCCCCATTGAGCTATTCCCCATAGAGCTATTCCCCATAGAGCTATTCCCCATAGAGCGAGCTATTCCCCATAGAGAGAGCTATTCCCCATAGAGCTATTCCCCATAGAGCTATTCCCCATTGAGCTATTCCCCATAGAGCGAGCTATTCCCCATAGAGAGAGCTATTCCCCATAGAGCGAGCTATTCCCCATAGAGCTATTCCCCATTGAGCTATTCCCCATAGAGCGAGCTATTCCCCATAGAGAGAGCTATTCCCCATTGAGCTATTCCCCATTGAGCTATTCCCCATAGAGCTATTCCCCATAGAGCTATTCCCCATAGAGTGAGCTATTCCCCATAGAGAGAGCTATTCCCCATAGAGCTATTCCCCATAGAGCTATTCCCCATAGAGCGAGCTATTCCCCATAGAGCTATTCCCCATTGAGCTATTCCCCATAGAGCGAGCTATTCCCCATAGAGCGAGCTATTCCCCATAGAGCGAGCTATTCCCCATAGAGCGAGCTATTCCCATAGAGCGAGCTATTCCCCATAGAGCGAGCTATTCCCCATAGAGCGAGCTATTCCCCATAGAGCTATTCCCCATAGAGCCATTCCCGATAGAGATTTTCCCATAGAGAAATTCTCCATAGAGCTATTCCCCATTGAGCTATTCCCCATAGACGAGCTATTCCCCATAGAGCTATTCCCCATAGAGCTATTCCCCATAGAGTATTCCCCATAGAGCTATTCCCCATAGAGCGAGCTATTCCCCATAGAGCTATTCCCCATAGAGCTATTCCCCATAGAGCTATTCCCCATAGAGCTATTCCCCATAGAAGCGAGCTATTCCCATTGAGCTATTCCCCATAGAGCTATTCCCCATAGAGCTATTCCCCATTGAGCTATTCCCCATAGAGCTATTCCCCATAGAGCTATTCCCCATAGAGCTATTCCCATAGAGCGAGCTATTCCCCATATAGCTATTCCCCATAGAGCTATTCCCCATAGAGCTATTCCCATAGAGCTATTCCCCATAGAGCTGAGCTATTCCCCATTGAGCTATTCCCCATAGAGCTATTCCCCATAGAGCTATTCCCCATAGAGCGATTCCCCATAGAGCAAGCTATTCCCCATAGAGCGAGCTATTCCCCATAGAGCTATTCCCCATAGAGCTATTCCCCATAGAGCGAGCTATTCCCCATTGAGCTATTCCCCATAGAGCTATTCCCCATAGAGCTATTCCCCATAGAGCTATTCCCCATTGAGCTATTCCCCATTGAGCTATTCCCCATAGAGCGAGCTATTCCCCATAGAGTGAGCTATTCCCATAGAGAGAGCTATTCCCCATAGAGAGAGCTATTCCCATTGAGCTATTCCCCATAGAGCTATTCCCCATAGAGCTATTCCCCATAGAGCGAGCTATTCCCCATAGAGCGAGCTATTCCCCATAGAGCGAGCTATTCCCCATAGAGCGAGCTATTCCCCATAGAGAGAGCTATTCCCCATAGAGCGAGCTATTCCCCATAGAGCGAGCTATTCCCCATAGAGCGAGCTATTCCCCATAGAGCGAGCAATTCCCCATAGAGCTATTCCCCATAGAGCCATTCCCGATAGAGATTTTCCCCATAGAGAAATTCTCCATAGAGCTATTCCCCATTGAGCTATTCCCCAATGAGCGAGCTATTCCCCATAGAGCGAGATATTCCCCATAGAGCGAGCTATTCCCCATAGAGCGAGATATTCCCCATAGAGAGAGCTATTCCCATAGAGCTATTCCCCATAGAGCGAGCTATTCCCCATTGAGCTATTCCCCATAGAGCTATTCCCCATAGAGCTATTCCCATAGAGCTATTCCCCATAGAGCGAGCTATTCCCATAGAGCGAGCTATTCCCCCATAGAGCTATTCCCCATAGAGCTATTCCCCATTGAGCTATTCCCATAGAGCGAGCTATTCCCCATAGAGCGAGCTATTCCCCATAGAGCGAGCTATTCCCCATAGAGCCGAGCTATTCCCATAGAGCGAGCTATTCCCCATAGAGCTATTCCCCCATAGAGCCATTCCCGATAGAGATTTTCCCCATAGAGATATTCTCCATAGAGCTATTCCCCATTGAGCTATTCCCCATAGAGCGAGCTATTCCCATAGAGAGAGCTATTCGGCCCCATAGAGCTATTCCCCATAGAGCTATTCCCCATAGAGCTATTCCCCATAGAGCGAGCTATTCCCCATTGAGCTATTCCCCATAGAGCTATTCCCCATAGAGCTATTCCCCATTGAGCTATTCCCCATAGAGCTATTCCCCATAGAGCTATTCCCCATAGAGCTATTCCCCATAGAGCTATTCCCCATAGAGCGAGCTATTCCCCATAGAGCTATTCCCCATAGAGCTATTCCCCATAGAGCTATTCCCCATAGAGCGAGCTATTCCCCATTGAGCTATTCCCCATAGAGCTATTCCACATAGAGCTATTCCCCATAGAGCGAGCTATTCCCCATAGAGAGAGCTATTCCCCATAGAGCTATTCCCCATAGAGCTATTCCCCATTGAGCTATTCCCCATAGAGCGAGCTATTCCCCATAGAGCGAGCTATTCCCCATAGAGCTATTCCCCATTGAGCTATTCCCCATAGAGCGAGCTATTCCCCATAGAGAGAGCTATTCCCCATTGAGCTATTCCCCATTGAGCTATTCCCCATAGAGCTATTCCCCATAGAGCTATTCCCCATAGAGTGAGCTATTCCCCATAGAGAGAGCTATTCCCCATAGAGCTATTCCCCATAGAGCTATTCCCCATAGAGCTATTCCCCATAGAGCGAGCTATTCCCCATTGAGCTATTCCCCATAGAGCTATTCCCCATAGAGCTATTCCCCATTGAGCTATTCCCCATAGAGCTATTCCCCATAGAGCTATTCCCCATAGAGCTATTCCCCATAGAGCGAGCTATTCCCCATATAGCTATTCCCCATAGAGCTATTCCCCATAGAGCTATTCCCCATAGAGCTATTCCCCATAGAGCGAGCTATTCCCCATTGAGCTATTCCCCATAGAGCTATTCCCCATAGAGCTATTCCCATAGAGCTATTCCCCATAGAGCGAGCTATTCCCACATAGAGCGAGCTATTCCCATAGAGCTATTCCCCATAGAGCTATTCCCCATAGAGCGAGCTATTCCCCATTGAGCTATTCCCCATAGAGCTATTCCCCATAGAGCTATTCCCCATAGAGCTATTCCCCATTGAGCTATTCCCCATTGAGCTATTCCCCATAGAGCGAGCTATTCCCCATAGAGCTATTCCCCATAGAGAGAGCTATTCCCCATAGAGAGAGCTATTCCCCATTGAGCTATTCCCCATAGAGCTATTCCCCATAGAGCTATTCCCCATAGAGCGAGCTATTCCCCATAGAGCGAGCTATTCCCCATAGAGCGAGCTATTCCCCATAGAGCGAGCTATTCCCATAGAGAGAGCTATTCCCCATAGAGCGAGCTATTCCCCATAGAGCGAGCTATTCCCCATAGAGCGAGCTATTCCCATAGAGCGAGCAATTCCCCATAGAGCTATTCCCCATAGAGCCATTCCCGATAGAGATTTTCCCCATAGAGATATTCTCCATAGAGCTATTCCCCATTGAGCTATTCCCCATAGAGCGAGCTATTCCCCATAGAGCGAGCTATTCCCCATAGAGAGAGCTATTCCCCATAGAGCTATTCCCCATAGAGCTATTCCCCATAGAGCGAGCTATTCCCCATAGAGCGAGCTATTCCCCATTGAGCTATTCCCCATAGAGCTATTCCCCATAGAGCTATTCCCCATAGAGCTATTCCCCATAGAGCGAGCTATTCCCCATAGAGCGAGCTATTCCCATAGAGCGAGCTATTCCCCATAGAGCTATTCCCCATAGAGCTATTCCCCATTGAGCTATTCCCCATAGAGCGAGCTATTCCCCATAGAGCGAGCTATTCCCCATAGAGCGAGCTATTCCCCATAGAGCGAGCTATTCCCCATAGAGCGAGCTATTCCCCATAGAGCGAGCTATTCCCCATAGAGCGAGCTATTCCCCATAGAGCCATTCCCGATAGAGATTTTCCCCATAGAGAAATTCTCCATAGAGCTATTCCCCATTGAGCTATTCCCCATAGAGCGAGCTATTCCCCATAGAGAGAGCTATTCCCCATAGAGCTATTCCCCATAGAGCTATTCCCCATAGAGCTATTCCCCATAGAGCTATTCCCCATAGAGCGAGCTATTCCCCATTGAGCTATTCCCCATAGAGCTATTCCCCATAGAGCTATTCCCCATTGAGCTATTCCCCATAGAGCTATTCCCCATAGAGCTATTCCCCATAGAGCTATTCCCCATAGAGCGAGCTATTCCCCATATAGCTATTCCCCATAGAGCTATTCCCCATAGAGCTATTCCCCATAGAGTGAGCTATTCCCCATTGAGCTATTCCCCATAGAGCTATTCCCCATAGAGCTATTCCCCATAGAGCGATTCCCCATAGAGCGAGCTATTCCCCATAGAGCGAGCTATTCCCCATAGAGCGAGCTATTCCCCATAGAGCTATTCCCCATAGAGCTATTCCCCATAGAGCGAGCTATTCCCCATTGAGCTATTCCCCATAGAGCTATTCCCCATAGAGCTATTCCCCATAGAGCTATTCCCCATTGAGCTATTCCCCATTGAGCTATTCCCCATAGAGCGAGCTATTCCCCATAGAGTGAGCTATTCCCCATAGAGAGAGCTATTCCCCATAGAGAGAGCTATTCCCCATTGAGCTATTCCCCATAGAGCTATTCCCCATAGAGCTATTCCCCATAGAGCGAGCTATTCCCCATAGAGCGAGCTATTCCCCATAGAGTGAGCTATTCCCCATAGAGAGAGCTATTCCCCATAGAGAGAGCTATTCCCCATTGAGCTATTCCCCATAGAGCTATTCCCCATAGAGCTATTCCCCATAGAGCGAGCTATTCCCCATAGAGCGAGCTATTCCCCATAGAGCGAGCTATTCCCCATAGAGAGAGCTATTCCCCATAGAGCGAGCTATTCCCCATAGAGCGAGCTATTCCCCATAGAGCGAGCTATTCCCCATAGAGCGAGCAATTCCCCATAGAGCTATTCCCCATAGAGCCATTCCCGATAGAGATTTTCCCCATAGAGATATTCTCCATAGAGCTATTCCCCATTGAGCTATTCCCCATAGAGCGAGCTATTCCCCATAGAGCGAGCTATTCCCCATAGAGAGAGCTATTCCCCATAGAGCTATTCCCCATAGAGCTATTCCCCATAGAGCTATTCCCCATAGAGCGAGCTATTCCCCATTGAGCTATTCCCCATAGAGCTATTCCCCATAGAGCTATTCCCCATAGAGCTATTCCCCATAGAGCGAGCTATTCCCCATAGAGCGAGCTATTCCCATAGAGCGAGCTATTCCCCATAGAGCTATTCCCCATAGAGCTATTCCCCATTGAGCTATTCCCCATAGAGCGAGCTATTCCCCATAGAGCGAGCTATTCCCCATAGAGCGAGCTATTCCCCATAGAGCGAGCTATTCCCCATAGAGCGAGCTATTCCCCATAGAGCGAGCTATTCCCCATAGAGCTATTCCCCATAGAGCCATTCCCGATAGAGATTTTCCCCATAGAGATATTCTCCATAGAGCTATTCCCCATTGAGCTATTCCCCATAGAGCGAGCTATTCCCCATAGAGAGAGCTATTCCCCATAGAGCTATTCCCCATAGAGCTATTCCCCATAGAGCTATTCCCCATAGAGCTATTCCCCATAGAGTAGTGCCCTCTAAAAGAGAATAGGGGGACATTTGAAGACGCATCCCTTCTCTCTTATGGCCGTGCGTTTAGCTGTTGTCACACATCATTCGTTCCACCCTGCAGCTGTGAAACCACCTCGGTGACCATGGAAACCAAGAGTCGGTTGGTGGGAGGGAAAAACACAAAATGGCCACAGCTGATGTCATAGCCTGGGAATGGCACCTGTCTCCTCCATCTATCAGGCACACTACATCGAGTGGACTGGCCTGTGTCCCAAATGACACCCTATTCTGTTTACTACCCTACTGTCGATAGGGCTCTGGTGAAAGGTAGGGAATTTGAGACGCACAAAAGGGCTTCGATGGAGGTCACAACCTCTGAGAGACCATGTTGATGGACAAATGCTAAAATGTCCCCTTCAAGCCATGATTCCCATGGCCAAAACAATAAGCATGTAGTCATCCATTATCCTGATGGTTTGGGACCGTATTTGAGGGATTATTTAGAGTTTAAAAAAATTTTTTTGCTTGACTAAATAGAGTAACAAATGATAAATGCATTCCACATGGTTTCAGATAGCCTTATGACTTCGCTCTCTGACTGGAATGAATGTGTGCATCCCAAATGGGCCCTGGTCAAAGGTAGTGCACTATATAGGGAATACACTCTCAGAAAAAAAGGTGCTATCTAGACCCTAAAAGGGTTCTTCGGCTGTCCCCCTATAGGCTAACTCTTTCTATAATCCTTTTTGGTTCCGGGTAGAACCCTTTCCACAGAGGGTTCTACATGGAACCCAAAAGGGTTCTACCTAGAACCAGAAAGGGTTCTACCCGGAATCAAAAATGCTTCTCCTAGGGGGACAGCCAAATAACCCCTTTGGAACCATTTTTTCCTAAGAGTGTATGGTGCCAGTTGGGACAGAGACAAAGTTGTGCTTGGGCTGAAATATGCTCCTTGTAGCCAATACCTTTTCAAGCTATTTTGAAAAATATGACAGTGAACCAGATGATACATAAATCCTATTATAAAAGATGAAATCCCAGCTTGCACTTCTCTGGTTGAGTCAGTGTGTTGAATCCCTGACCCGGTGGATGGATGGTCCTGGTGGAAAACGGGGTGGCAGACGGACGGTCTACCAAGGACAGAGGAAGTCAATATCTCACCATGATATACAGACATAGGGTCAGATGTTTTTTATTCCCAAAAAACGTTAACCTATTCATGTTTCACTATGTATAGCAGGGATGGGCAACTCCAGTCCTCGGGGGCCTGATTAGTGTCACAGTCTTGCCCCAGCCCCAGCTAACAAACCTGACTCCAATAATCAACTAACTAACCGAGTGGCGCAGTGGTCTAAGGCACTGCATCGCAGTGCTAGCTGTGCCACTAGAGATCCTGGTTCGAATCCAGGCTCTGTCGTAGCCGGCCGTGACCGGGAGACCCATGGGGCGGCGCACAATTGGCCCAGCGTCGTCCAGGGTAGGGGAGGGAATGGCCGGCAGGGATGTAGCTCAGTTGGTAGAGCATGGCGTTTGCAACGCCAGGGTTGTGGGTTCGATTCCCATGGGGGTCCAGTATGAAAAAAAAAATATATATATATAATAATAATGTATGCAATCACTAACTGTAAGTCGCTCTGGATAAGAGCGTCTGCCAAATGACGTAAATGTAATCATGATCTTCAGTTTAGAATGCAATATGTAACTTTTTGAAGTAGTAGATCTGGTCTATGTGCCCTAATTTCTATGCTCCCCTTTCTTTGCATCTTCTAATTTAGGTTTTGTACTCCAGCTTCAAACAGCTAAAAATACAATATCTTTGGTTATTGAAAATATATATATTTCACAGCGGTTTAGATGGTACAATGATTTTTGCTTGTTTTGCCACATGAACTGAAATTAGGCTCTAAGAATTTTAGCAACCAGGAAACGGCAGAGCGATTTCTGCTCATTGCACCTTTTTAAATCAGCTGTGTTTGCTAGGGATGAGGAAAAAGGGTGATACTATACCGGCCCCCCGAGTACTGGAATTGCCCATCCCTGAGCTGGATGTAGAGCATTATGATACAGAATCACAACGTGACGTACAGACATAGGGTCAGGTTTAGCAGTCGCTAAGTGAACAACCCTTATTCACTTGTCACTATGTTTAGCTAGATGCATAGCGGTATGATAGAGAATTACAGCAACACTTATTCACTTGTCACTATGTTTAGCTAGATGCATAGCGGTATGATAGAGAATTACAGCAACCCCTATTCACTTGTCACTATGTTTAGCTAGATGCATAGCGGTATGATAGAGAATTACAGTTAATAACACCTCTATTCAGGATTTAGATTGGAGCTATTGTGAAGGGAAGGGAATTGAACACTCTACATTCAACTCAGCCATCAGGTCCAGAATAGGAGGAAGCGTCAGAGAGTAGGATCAATTCCTCCCTGTCCATGTCTAATCTTATTAATCTAATTAAGCCTAATCTTATTCTTTACAATCTAAAAGGCAAAACCGATCCTAGATCAGGCTTTATGAACACGGGCCCAGAATCAGGAACGTGTGATGTTAATGTTCAAGGGTGAGCTGGACAAACGATATTCCCGAAGGTCCCTGCTGATGGGAAGTTTTCATGTGGAAAACGGTCCCTGCTGATGGGAAGTTTTCATGTGGAAAACGGTCAGAGAATAAGTAGGGTTAACGGAAGCATGGGAATGGTCCTGGATTAAGGAACATTCCTGACCAATGAGAGAGAGGGAAATGTGAGAAATACAAAGTGGAGGGAGAGAGAAGGCAGGAAACGTATGCCCTCTCATTGATGCCATGAATGAATATGTGTGGTGACCTTGGAGACAAAAGGACAACATGACTGTATATAGGCCTAAAGGTCAGGAATAGGGTTGACAATATTATTTTGGGGGGGGCTACCGGAATTTTACAAACTCTAAAACAAATGTTTACACTAACACTGTGTTGCTCTGTGAAGTTCCTAAGTTCCCAATGGAACGCTCTGTCTCAAGAGGCAATTCACTGGTACATTGGAGAAAATAAAGGAACTGACAGCAACCACTCACATAGGCTTAATGAATGAATGGTGTGTCTATTAATTCATCCGACTGTATTTTAACCTATACAAGTACAGATAAATTAGATCCAGATACAGTGGGGAAAAAAAGTATTTAGTCAGCCACCAATTGTGCAAGTTCTCCCACTTAGAAAGATGAGAGAGGCCTGTAATTTTCATCATAGGTACACGTCAACTATGACAGACAAATTGAGAAAGAAAAATCCAGAAAATCACATTGTAGGTTTTTTAATGAATTTATTTGCAAATTATGGTGGAAAATAAGTATTTGGTCACCTACAAACAAGCAAGATCTCTGGCTCTCACAGACCTGTAACTTCTTCTTTAAGAGGCTCCTCTGTCCTCCACTCGTTACCTGTATTAATGGCACCTGTTTGAACTTGTTATCAGTATAAAAGACACCTGTCCACAACCTCAAACAGCCACACTCCAAACTCCACTATGGCCAAGACCAAAGAGCTGTCAAAGGACACCAGAAACAAAATTGTAGACCTGCACCAGGCTGGGAAGACTGAATCTGCAATCAGTAAGCAACTTGGTTTGAAGAAATCAACTGTGGGAGCAATTGTTAGGAAATGGAAGACATACAAGACCACTGATAATCTCCCTCGATCTGGGGCTCCACGCAAGATCTCACCCCGTGGGGTCAAAATGATCACAAGAACGCCGCCAGGGACTCAAATCCTGCAGTGCCAGACGTGTCCCCCTGCTTAAGCCAGTACATGTCCAGGCCCGTCTGAAGTTTGCTAGAGTGCATTTGGATGATCCAGAAGAGGATTGGGAGCATGTCATATGGTCAGATGAAACCAAAATATAACTTTTTGGTAAAAACTAAACTCGTCGTGTTTGGAGGACAAAGAATGCTGAGTTGCATCCAAAGAACACCATACCTACTGTGAAACATGGGGGTGGAAACATCATGCTTTGGGGCTGTTTTTCTGCAAAGGGACCAGGACGACTGATCCGTGTAAGGGAAAGAATGAATGGGGCCATGTATCATGAGATTTTGAGTGAAAACCTCCTTCCATCTGCAAGGGCATTGAAGATGAAACGTGGCTGGGTCTTTCAGCATGACAATGATCCCAAACACACCGCCCGGGCAACGAAGGAGTGGCTTCGTAAGAAGCATTTCACGGTCCTGGAGTGGCCTAGCCAGTCTCCAGATCTCAACCCCATAGAAAATCTTTGGAGGGAGTTGAAAGTCCGTGTTGCCCAGCGACAGCCCCAAAACATCACTGCTCTAGAGGAGATCTGCATGGAGGAATGGGCCAAAATACCAGCAACAGTGTGTGAAAACCTTGTGAAGACTTACAGAAAACGTTTGACCTGTGTCATTGCCAACAAAGGGTATATAACAAAGTATTGAGAAACTTTTGTTATTGACCAAATACTTATTTTCCACCATAATTTGCTAATAAATTCATTAAAAATCCTACAATGTGATTTTCTGGATTTTCTTTTCTCATTTTGTTTGTCATAGTTGACGTGTACATATGATGAAAATTACAGGCCTCTCTCATCTTTTTAAGTGGGAGAACTTGCACAATTGGTGGCTGACTAAATACTTTTTTTCCCCACTGTACAACAATGCTAATTTTCTTGAAGCAAATAACAAGTAAAAAACACGCAGGCAAAAGGTGCTTCAGTATAGTCCTAATACTACGTCCCAAATCATACCCTATTCCCTACTTAGTGCACTACTTTTGTCCAAGGCCCATAGAGATCAAGCTAAGTGGTCAAAAGTAGTGCACTGTGTAGGCAGTACGGTGCCATTTTGGAAGTGGGACGCACCTCTGGTGTGAATTAGACATTCTCCATTCAGCTGTCTGGATGCTGTGGAGAGCGGTGGTGTACAGTAGCTGTCTGGATGCTATGGAGAGCAGTGGTGTACAGTAGCTCCCCTCCCTCCCTCCCTCCCTCCCTCCCTCCCTCCCTCCCTCCCTCACTCCCTCCCTCCCTCCCTCCCTCCCTCCCTCCCTCCATCCATCCCTTTCTCTTTCTAGTGAACTTGGCATGACCCCACCACCAGAACGGAGCATGGATCTCAGCTGCGCCGTTAGATAATCGCTGGCCCAAAGTTACTGTTGTAATAAAAATCACAATTTCACCCTAACCACGGGGAATGACTAGGCCTACTCATAGCTGTCAGATGTACTGGGAATATTCCTTAGAACATGGAGGAGTATTCTGACTGTGCTGCCGTGGCAATAGGTTATCTCCGCTAAACTTGGGAGAGGAATTGTATTTTTTTTAAATCTGAGTCCAGATAAGTAGTTAGGGGCAACTTCAGCCTCGACCTGAAAGGTGGGGTTGAGGAAGGGTTGCGCTGCTTAGGAAGGGAAACAAGGATAGGAAGCATCCCAAAATGTCCCCCCATAGGGCTCTGGTGAAAAATAGTGCACTATATAGGGAATAAGGTGCCATTTGGGACGCAACCCAATGCTGCATCCCCATCCCCTGAGAAAGTGGAGGGTCCCCCCCACCCCCCAACGCCACGCCCCTGTCATGCCAGCGCTCCAGATGTCATGGGAAACGCTGACAGCTGTGACCGAAGCATGTGGGCAGCGTGTGAAAGGACACTACATCTGCAGAAACCCTATCCCTCTGTGAAAACGCACACAGGATTAGCCACTTTTGATAAGGTCTTCGGACATTTCAATTCACCAAAAGGGAACAGGATGTGTGAGAGAGGCACACTCGACCCAGTGGATCGTGCTGTAGACTGCCATGTAGCTAGCATGAGGAGGAGAGGATGACAAAACTTTTTCTGTGAATGAAGTAGTCTGCTGTAAAAATAAAATGACTGTTTACAAGACAATGCGATAGCTGATTTAATAATAATAATGTGCCATTTAGCAGACGCTTTTATCCAAAGCGACTTACAGTCATGCGTGCATACATTTTTGTGTATGGGTGGTCCCGGGGATCGAACCCACTACCTTTTTATTTATATATTTTTTTTATTTCACCTTTATTTAACCAGGTAAGCCAGTTGAGAACAAGTTCTCATTTACAACTGCGACCTGGCCAAGATAAAGCAAAGCAGTGCGATAAAAACAACAACACAGAGTCACATATGGGGTAAACCTTGGCGTTACAAGCGCCGTGCTCTACCAGCTGAGCTACAGAGGACCACATGATTTACATGGGTGAATGAAGTAGTCTGCTGTAAAATAAGAGACAATAAGATAGCTGATTTACATGGGTGCGTCGCCTGGTCAAAAGTATTTCACTATATAGGGAATAGGGTGCCTTTTGGGACACTAAAATGGTACAGTAGGTTTTCGCTTTGCCCCTGACCCAGTAGATAAAAATCAACCTCTAATGTAACCTTATCATTACACTACAGTGCAGTAGGTTACAGTGTGTCCTTAGATCAGGGGTTTCCCAAACTCGGTCCTGGTCATACATTGTTTATCGATGACTAATAAGTATCAAAGAAGTAACTAGTCATCCCCACAGTATGCTGGATGAGAGGTCCCTCTGGTTTGGCGAGAGAGCGAGAGAGGGGGGGGGGCTTTTCCTGAAAACACTGTCGCCCTGCTAATTCCAGGACACTTAAATTAGCCGGGTGAGAGAGCGGGCAGGTTTCAGTTTTACAGAGACTTGCTATAGAGAAGGTAAGAGAATACACACTTAGTTCTGAACTAAACTTTAGATCTACTGGCATGGAACAATGGCTATATTCCTAAACTAGGAATGACATACTGAAATCTGAGTATGAGATGGATCAACTATAGGGACTTTTTTAAATATGTTTTATTTTATTTTAATTTTGGTTGAAGAAGCAGCCTTCACACTCCTGGAGCAGAAGAAGTGGAACATCTATTTCTAAACCACCTATACACAGGCACAGCATCAAAGTAGAGAGTCTATTGTTGAGGTAGTTCAATCAGTTATAGCTCACCTGTACCTCTCCAGTGACTCCTCTGTCCCGCTACAGGGCACAGGTGAAACTGACAGACATGTCCACCGGCTCAGTAAGCGATGGAGAGGACATTGAGACGCGTCACAAACGGACAGATGCACCGTTCGACAGCGGCAAAACCAAACGGAACATTGCACAGAGCCACTACACTTCCGCCGAGTACTCAGACAACGAGTTCGGTAACGATGGCAGTTATGAAGTCAAGACCAAGCGAGCGCGCGTCACTGCTGCCGGAGGAAAACAACTTGTGAAGGGGCGGCAGACGCAAAGGAATGCTGCAAACGCCAGAGAGAGGGCGAGGATGAGGGTGCTGAGCAAAGCGTTTACCAGACTGAAAACGAGCTTGCCGTGGGTACCGGCCGATACCAAGCTGTCCAAACTGGACACGCTGCGTCTAGCATCCAGTTATATTTCACACCTCCGACAGCTATTACAAGACAACGTCTTCGAGAGCAGCTTCGTACACCCTGTCAACCTGGTATGAAGCATTATATTATTAAACTTGACCCTGTAAACTTGACCCTGTAAACTTCGGTATGAAAGACACACATTTACATTTTTACATTCACATTTTGGTCATTTAGCAGACGCTCTTATCCAGAGCGACTAATTCAATTGTGTGTAGAAAAATGTGCAGTGTAAAGTGTGTAGAAAAATGCAACAAACAAATGATGTAGCTATGCATGTTTTTCAACTTTTGCAAGTTGCATCCATTGCCTTTTGATTATGCTGTGAAACGGTGTGGTGAGAGTCAGACCATTTATGACCCATAATGACAATGTGGAATTATGTTTTCAGAAATGTTTACAATTTAATTAAAATTGGAAAAGCTGAAATGTCTTGAGTCAATAAGTATTCATTACACCCAGTCACTTCAAAGATACAGGTGTCCTTCCTAACTCAATTTCAGGAGAGGAAGGACACCGCTCATGGACGTCACCATGAGGCCAGTGGTGACTTTAAAACATTGAAGATGGATCAACAACATTGTATTTACTCAACAATACTATCCTAAATGACAGAGTGAAAATAAGGAAACTTGTACAGAATAAAAATATTCCAAAACATCCATCCTGTTTGCAATAAGGCACTAAAGTAATACTGCAAAAAAATTGGCATAGAAAGTAACTTCATGTCCTGAATACAAAGCATTATGCTTGGGGCAAATCCAACACATCACTGAATACCACTCTTCAAATTTTCAAGCATGGTGGTGGCTGCATCATGTTATGGGTATGCTTGTCATCGGCAAGGACTAGGGAGTTTTTTAGGATAAAAAATAAATGGAATAGAGCTAAGCACAGGCAAAAATCTAGAGCAAAACCTAGTTCAGTCTGCTTTCCAACAGACACTGGGAGACAAATTCACCTAAAACACAAGGCCAAATCTACACTGGAGTTGCTTACCAAGACAACATGGGATGTTCCTAAGTGGCTTAGTCACAGTTTTGACTTAAATCGGCTTGAAAATCTATGGCAAGACTTGAAAATGGCTGTCTAGCAATGATCAACAACCAACTTGACAGAGCATGAAGATTTTAAAAAAGAATAATGTGCTAATATTGTACAATCCAGGTGTGCAAAGCTCTTAGAGACTTACCCAGAAAGACTCACAGCTGTAATCACTGCCAAAGGTGATTCTAACATCTATTGACTCAGAGGTGTGTATACTTATGTAAATAAGATATTTCTGTTTTTCATTTTCAATAAAGTTGCTAACATTTCTAAAAACATGCTTTCACTTTGTCATTATGGGGTATTGTGTGTATATTAGTGGGGGAGGGGGAAGTATTTATTCCATTTTTAATTCAGGCTATAATACAACAAAATGTTGAATAAGTAAATGGGTATGAATACTTTTTAGCAGGCACTTTAGGCTAAGATACCATAATAACATGCCTATAAATAAAATAACATAATTAATAAATAACGTATGATCCCTATTCCTGCTGCTTTTTTTTTTTTGCTATATGTATTCACATATCCTGTGTATTTATTACATCTATCTCTCCGTCTGTCCACAGACTTGGCCATTTGTTGTAGGTAGATCAGAGGACAACAAGGACATCTCTACAGACAGACTCTGTGGCGCTACATCATAGGACAGGAGGGACTGTCTCTCTGCTGGGACTGTCTCTCTGCTGGGACTGTCTCTCTGCTGGGACTGTCTCTCTGCTGGGACTGTCTCTCTGCTGGGAGTGTCTTCTTCTACCACTACAGTACTGCACTATATAGGGAATAGGGTGGATGCCATTTGGGACAAATTCCAAGTATTTTTTTTGTCCTATGTCTAATAATATTAGGCTATTCCATATCGGTGATTTCTTTATGGACTTTTATGGATCATTTTATTGTCTTAGATTGGCAGGTTGATGTTGCTTTCATATCCAGTCCAGACAGTGATGAGGAAACAGGACAGTGGAAAAATAAGACTAACAGCATTGATCTCTCTCTCTCTCTCTCTCTCTCTCTCTCTCTCTCTCTCTCTCTCTCTCTCTCTCTCTCTCTCTCTCTCTCTCTCTCTCTCTCTCTCTCTCTCTCTCTCTCTCTCTCTCCCTCTCTCTCTCTCTCTCTCTCTCTCTCTCTCTCTCTCTCTCTCTCTCTCTCTCTCTCTCTCTCTCTCTCTCTCTCTCTCTCTCTCTCTCTCTCTCTCTCTCTCTCTCTCTCTCTCTCTCTCTCTCTCTCTCTCTCTCTCTCTCAACTGAAAACAACAGTGACAACAATAACAATAGTAGATGTAATACTAATTAATATGTAAAACAAATAAATAAACATTAAAATGGCTGGTGCTCTACACTGAGTGTACAAAACATGAAGAACATATTCCTAATATTGAGTTGCACCCCCCCTTTTGCCCTCAGAACAGCCTCAATTAGTCGGAGCATGGACTCTACAAGGTGTCGAAAGCATTCCACAGGGATGCTGGCCCATGTTGACGCCAATGCTTCCCACAGTTGTGTCAAGTTGGCTGGATGTCCTTTGGGTGGTGGACCAATCTTGATACACATGGGAAACTGTTGAGTGTGAAAAACCCAGCAGCGATGAAGTTCTTGAAACACTCAAACCCGGTGCACCTGGCACCTACTACTTTACCCCGTTCAAAGTACTTCAATATTTTGTCTTGCCCATTCACCCTCTGAATGGCACACATACAAAATCCATGTCTCAATTGTCTCAAGCCTTACAAATCCTTATTTAACCTGTCTCCTCCCCTTCATCTACAACTGATTGAAGTGGATTTAACAAGTGACATCAATAAGGGATCACAGCATTCACCTGGATTCACCTGGTCAGTCTATGTCATGGAAAGAGCACTCAGAGTATATTGTCTATGATTTATAATCCATGGAGAGAATAGTACATGATGTTTCCTCCCTTAACTTGTGACCAGCTGGGTCATACTGTGCTGCCAACTCTATCACATCACATCAGACCTTTCTCCCAAAACTATACAAAGTTGATCTTTGTTTGATTGTTTTGTGAATGTATAACTTTTCATTTTGAATTTAGGGAAGAAGGAGTCTCTAATTAATATATGGGGCAGGTGATTAGAAAGTGTTGTTCATTTTGAGCCTGTCCTCTCTTGCTAACCACGCTACGATCACTATTTTCGGTATTTGGTTAAGGTTTTTCTTTTGTTTGGGGTCTTTTACACGGGTTAAGTATTCAGCTAAAGTGAAGTCTCTTTCAAATGTTCGACAGCGTTCCATCTTTTCTCTGACCTTCGACCTCACTCCGCCAATAGTTGATGTATCTGTTCTCATTATTCACCTGTAGCTGTTTACATTTTGCCCTTGGAGCCAGATCACTTGTGTTCATTTCAATCTTGTGTTTCTGGGCCAGTTTTGTTAAGGGGTCACAACTCTCTGGGTGGAGATTGTTGTCCATAAATGCTCTTTGTTTTGTACGACCGTTCATTTGATTGGGCTACGGGCACCCAGAATTTGCCTGCCCTTTTTATCAGTGGGCAGTAGAAGAGGTAGTATTGCTAGTTCTGCCCTGCATGCGTGGTTAGTGGAATTTCTGTGTACATGTAGGATGTTTTTGCTAAATTCAAGGGGCAGTTTTTCTGTGGGTGTTTTGTATCATGATGTGTATTTTGACTGTAATAGTGAGCCCCATATTTCATACAGGAGGATTGGTTGGATTATGCAGTCAAATATTTGTAGCCAGATGTTGATAGGAGGGTTAAATGTGTCTATTGTTTTTATTTATTGAGTAGTATGCTCTCCTTGCTTTCTCTGACAGTGTTTTGATAGCAGTGTCAAACCGCGCTGATGTTAAGACTGAGGTAGGTGTAATTAGTGGTGTGGTCAAGTTTGGACTCTCCCAGGGTGAACTGGTATTTATTTCCTTGAAACCTGTTCTGTTGGAGGCATCTAACACTGACAGGTTATGATGTAACCCCCGTTCTGTTGGAGGCATCTAACACTGACAGGTTATGATGTAACCCACGTTCTGTTGGAGGCATCTAACACTGACAGGTTATGATGTAACCCCCGTTCTGTTGGAGGCATCTAACACTGACAGGTTATGATGTAACCCCCGTTCTGTTCGAGCTGTAGATCGCTACAACTGTTTTGCAAATTCATCAATATAGATATTAAACCATGTCAGGCTCAGATTGGTGACCCCTTGCCCATGTGTGAATTTTTTTTTACACATTTATTTTAATTGTACATTGATTTAATAACTTTATAGGTTCTCCCTCTAATTCCACTTTGTGTGCGTTTGAGAAAGAGTCCTTTATGCCAGATGGAATCCAAAGCTTTTTGGAAGTCAATAAAGCAGGCCTATATTTGACCCTTGGTGGATTGATAAGGGTGTAGATGTGGTCAGATGTTATTTGTTTCGGTAGGAAGCCAATTTGTCATGCACTTAAAACACTGTTTTCATTGACATGCACTTAAAACACTGTTTTCATTGACATGCACTTAAAACACTGTTTTCATTGACATGCACTTAAAACACTGTTTTCATTGACATGCACTTAAAACACTGTTTTCATTGACATGCACTTAAAACACTGTTTTCATTGACATGCACTTAAAACACTGTATTCTAGTATTTATTATACTGCGGAAACCTCCCCTAGATTGCTGGTCATGCAGTTACTGCAATAAGTATTAGGGTCATATTTGTCTTCACTTTTGAATATGGTTCTTTATTCCATATTTCTGGAAAGTATCCAACATTCAACACCTCGCTCTCGCTCTTCTCTCTCTCTCCTCTCTGTCTCTCTGTCTCTCTCTCTCCAGAGTAGGCTATTCGCTTTGAACTCTATTTCTAGTTTTAATGCACTGAGGAGAGTCTTTGTGAGCATGTTCATCATCTTATAATAAATCTGCTGATAAGAGTCCGGAATGGCCACCTTCTTCAAAGCGACAGAGGGGACACTCTTAAAGCAACATATGAGAAAGGTCTATTTGGAAGAGGAAACAGCTGTTTTTATATGGTTGTTTCATTGTTATGCAGCGTCTGTTCTGTTAGTGGTCCAAGCACAGTCCTCTGTGTGTTGTTATTTTAAACCATGCCGTAAATAGTACCGAACAATAATGCTTTACACTAGATGCAGTTTTGTGTTTTATTTCCATTCATGTGGAGAACAGAGAATAAGGAACTATATCATACAGTTACAGATTGTTGATGTCCAATGCCATACAGACTCCCAAGAGATATTGCAATATCCAGTGTCCAATAGATATACAGCGGGTGGGGTTGGCACTTTCCCAGTGTCAGTTCGCCTGTGTGAAAGAGTTAAAGTCTTCCAATCTGAGTTATATTTGTTTCACGTCATAAAAGTACCTTTATGCTGTCACAGTACTTCTGTGCATTCAACCGTTCTGCAATCAATTATATCCTCCCAAAGCCTTTTAGACGCAGCCCAGTTTTACGGACTACGACAGAGGGCACTCTCTATCAAAGAGTTATCCACATTGGCTGCGTTCCAAATGGCACCCTATTTCCCTTTAGCCTGTTCTGCACTACTTTCAACCAGAGAGACAATTTGGATCTAGTCAAAAGTAGTGCACTTTAAAGGGAAAAGATTTGGTACACATCATGGTTATTACATCTTATGGGACCACCTAGACACATAAACCCATCTATCTTGAAGTGGGCCCTAGGTTTTCCTTTAATAGGTGGAGTCTATGATGATGATGATGTGGTGAGGTCTATGATGATGATGTGGTGAGGTCTATGATGATGATGTGGTGAGGTCTATGATGATGATGTGGTGAGGTCTATGATGATGATGTGGTGAGGTCTATGATGATGATGTGGTGATGTCTATGATGATGATGTGGTGAGGTCTATGATGATGATGTGATGAGGTCTATGATGATGATGTGGTGAGGTCTATGATGATGATGTGGTGAGGTCTATGATGATGACTTACATTTACATCATTTACCAGACGCTCTTATCCAGAGCGACTCACAGTTAGTGAGTGCATACATTATTTTTTATTTTTTCATACTGGCCCCCCGTGGGAATCGAACCCACAACCCTGGCGTTGCAAACGCCATGCTTTATCAACTGAGCTACATCCCTGCCGGCCATTCCCTCCCCTACCCTGGACGACGCTGGGCCAATTATTCGCCGCCCCATGGGTCTCCTGGTCGCGGCCGGCTACGACAGAGCCTGGATTCGAACCAGGATCTGGCCTTAGACCACTGTGCCACTCGGGAGGTATGTGGTGAGGTCTATGATGATGATGTGGTGAGGTCTATGATGATGATGTGGTGAGGTCTATGATGATGATGTGGTGATGTCTATGATGATGATGTGGTGAGGTCTATGATGATGATGTGGTGATGTCCATGATGATGATGTGGTGAGGTCTATGATGATGATGTGGTGAGGTCCATGATGATGATGTGGTGAGGTCCATGATGATGTGGTGATGTCTATGATGATGTGGTGATGACTATGATGATGATGTGGTGAGGTCTATGATGATGATGATGTGGTGATGTCCATGATGATGATGTGGTGATGTCCATGATGATGATGTGGTGATGTCTATGATGATGATGTGGTGATGTCTATGAGGATGTGGTGATGTCCATGATGATGATGTGGTGATGTCCATGATGATGATGTGGTGATGTCTATGATGATGTGGTGATGTCTATGATGATGATGTGGTGATGTCTATGATGATGATGTGGTGATGTCCATGATGATGATGTGGTGATGTCTATGATGATGTGGTGATGTCTATGATGATGATGTGGTGATGTCCATGATGATGATGTGGTGATGTCTATGATGATGATGTGGTGATGTCCATGATGATGATGTGGTGATGTCTATGATGATGTGGTGATGTCTATGATGATGATGTGGTGATGTCTATGATGATGTGGTGATGTCTATGATGATGTGGTGATGTCTATGATGATGATGTGGTGATGTCCATGATGATGATGTGGTGATGTCTATGATGATGTGGTGATGTCTATGATGATGATGTGGTGATGTCTATGATGATGATGTGGTGATGTCCATGATGATGATGTGGTGATGTCTATGATGATGTGGTGATGTCTATGATGATGATGTGGTGATGTCCATGATGATGATGTGGTGATGTCTATGATGATGATGTGGTGATGTCCATGATGATGATGTGGTGATGTCTATGATGATGTGGTGATGTCTATGATGATGTGGTGATGTCTATGATGATGTGGTGATGTCTATGATGATGTGGTGAGGTCTATGATGATGATGTGGTGAGGTCTATGATGATGATGTGGTGATGTCTATGATGATGATGTGGTGAGGTCCATGATGATGTGGTGATGTCTATGATGATGTGGTGAGGTCTATGATGATGATGTGGTGAGGTCTATGATGATGATGTGGTGATGTCTATGATGATGATGTGGTGATGTCCATGATGATGATGTGGTGATGTCTATGATGATGTGGTGATGTCTATGATGATGTGGTGATGTCTATGATGATGTGGTGATGTCTATGATGATGTGGTGAGGTCTATGATGATGATGTGGTGAGGTCTATGATGATGATGTGGTGATGTCTATGATGATGATGTGGTGAGGTCCATGATGATGTGGTGATGTCTATGATGATGTGGTGAGGTCTATGATGATGATGTGGTAATGTCTATGATGATGATGTGGTGATGTCCATGATGATGATGTGGTGATGTCTATGATGATGTGGTGATGTCTATGATGATGATGTGGTGATGTCTATGATGATGATGTGGTGAGGTCCATGATGATGTGGTGATGTCTATGAGGATGTGGTGATGTCTATGATGATGTGGTGAGGTCTATGATGATGATGTGGTGATGTCTATGATGATGATGTGGTGAGGTCCATGATGATGTGGTGATGTCTATGAGGATGTGGTGATGTCTATGATGATGTGGTGAGGTCTATGATGATGATGATCTGGTGATGTCCATGATGATGATGTGGTGATGTCTATGATGATGTGGTGAGGTCTATGATGATGTGGTGATGTCTCTCTGGGTGTTACAGGGACTGGGTGTTACAGGGACTGGGTGTTACAGGGACTGGGTGTATAGGGACTGGGTGTTACAGGGACTGGGTGTTACAGGGACTGGGTGTTACAGGGACTGGGTGTATAGGGACTGGGTGTTACAGGGACTGGGTGTATAGGGACTGGGTGTATAGGGACTGGGTGTATAGGATACAGGATTCATTGCAGTGAGAACCAATTGTTCTCATGTTGCATAATACACACACATACATGATTAAAGGGTGATTGTCCCTGACCAATCATGTTATCAGAATAAAATGTGGAACTATCACCTTCTCCCTCCCTCCCTCTCTCTCTCGCTCTCTCTCTCTCTCCCTCTCTCTCCCACAGTCCTCCTGACTAGGTCAAAGCCCTCCTGACTAGGTCACAGTCCTCTTGAGTAGGTCTCAGCCCTCCTGACTAGGTCACAGTCCTCTTGAGTAGGTCTCAGCTCTACTGACTAGGTCACAGCCCTCCTGACTATGTCACAGTCCTCCCGACTAGGTCACAGTCCTTTTGAGTAGGTCTCAGCTCTCCTGACTATGTCACAGTCCTCCGACTAGGTCTCAGCCCTCCTGAGTAGGTCTCAGCCCTCCTGAGTAGGTCACAGTCCTCCTGGCTAGGTCACAGTCCTCCCGACTAGGTCACAGTCCTCCTGAGCAGGTCTCAGCTCTCCTGACTAGGTCACAGCCCTCCTGACTATGTCACAGTCCTCCCGACTAGGTCAAAGTCCTCCTAAGTAGGTCTCAGCTCTCCTGACTAGGTCACAGTCCTCCGACTAGGTCTCAGCCCTCCTGAGTAGGTCTCAGCTCTCCTGAGTAGGTCACAGTCCTCCTGACTAGGTCACAGTCCTCCCGACTAGGTCACAGTCCTCCTGAGCAGGTCTCAGCTCTCCTGACTAGGTCACAGCCCTCCTGACTATGTCACAGTCTTCCCGACTAGGTCACCGTCCTCCTGAGTAGGTCTCAGCTCTCCTGACTAGGTCACAGTCCTCCGACTAGGTCTCAGCCCTCCTGAGTAGGTCTCAGCTCTCCTGAGTAGGTCACAGTCCTCCTGACTAGGTCACAGTCCTCCCGACTAGGTCACAGTCCTCCTGAGCAGGTCTCAGCTCTCCTGACTAGGTCACAGTCCTCCTGAGTAGGTCACAGCCCTCCTGAGTAGGTCTCAGCTCTCCTGACTAGGTCACAGCCCTCCTGACTATGTCACAGTCCTCCCGACTAGGTCACAGTCCTCTTGAGTAGGTCTCAGCTCCCCTGACTAGGTCACAGCCCTCCTGACTATGTCACAGTCCTCCCAACTAGGTCACAGTCCTCTTACATTAGGTCACAACCCTCCTGACTATGTCACAGTCCTCCCGACTAAGTCACAGTCCTCCTGAGTAGGTCTCAGCTCTCCTGAGTAGGTCTCAGCTCTCTTGACTAGGTCACAGCCCCCCTGAGTAGGTCTCAGCCCTCTTGAATAGGTCTCAGCTCTCCTGACTAGGTCACAGTCCTCATGAGTAGGTCACAGCCCTCCTGAGTAGGTCTCAGCTCTCCTGACTAGGTCACAGTCCTCCTGACTAGATCTCAGCTCTCCTGACTAGGTCACAGCCCTCCTGAGTAGGTCACAGCCCTCCTGAGTAGGTCTCAGCCCTCCTGAGTAGGTCTCAGCTCTCCTGACTATGTCACAGTCCTCCTGAGTAGGTCACAGCCCTCCTGAGTAGGTCTCAGCTCTCCTGACTAGGTCACAGCCCTCCTGACTATGTCACAGTCCTCCCGACTAGGTCACAGTCCTCTTGAGTAGGTCTCAGCTCCCCTGACTAGGTCACAGCCCTCCTGACTATGTCACAGTCCTCCCAACTAGGTCACAGTCCTCTTACAGTAGGTCTCAGCTCTCCTGACTAGGTCACAGCCCTCCTGACTATGTCACAGTCCTCCCGACTAAGTCACAGTCCTCCTGAGTAGGTCTCAGCTCTCCTGAGTAGGTCTCAGCCCTCTTGAATAGGTCTCAGCTCTCCTGACTAGGTCACAGTCCTCATGAGTAGGTCACAGCCCTCCTGAGTAGGTCTCAGCTCTCCTGACTAGGTCACAGTCCTCCTGACTAGATCTCAGCCCTCCTGACTATGTCACAGTCCTCCCGACTAGGTCAAAGTCCTCCTAAGTAGGTCTCAGCTCTCCTGACTAGGTCACAGTCCTCCGACTAGGTCTCAGCCCTCCTGAGTAGGTCTCAGCTCTCCTGAGTAGGTCACAGTCCTCCTGACTAGGTCACAGTCCTCCCGACTAGGTCACAGTCCTCCTGAGCAGGTCTCAGCTCTCCTGACTAGGTCACAGCCCTCCTGACTATGTCACAGTCTTCCCGACTAGGTCACCGTCCTCCTGAGTAGGTCTCAGCTCTCCTGACTAGGTCACAGTCCTCCGACTAGGTCTCAGCCCTCCTGAGTAGGTCTCAGCTCTCCTGAGTAGGTCACAGTCCTCCTGACTAGGTCACAGTCCTCCCGACTAGGTCACAGTCCTCCTGAGCAGGTCTCAGCTCTCCTGACTAGGTCACAGTCCTCCTGAGTAGGTCACAGCCCTCCTGAGTAGGTCTCAGCTCTCCTGACTAGGTCACAGCCCTCCTGACTTGTCACAGTCCTCCCACTCACAGTCCTCTTGAGTAGGTCTCAGCTCCTGACTAGGTCACAGCCCTCCTGACTATGTCACAGTCCTCCCAACTAGGTCACAGTCCTCTTACATTAGGTCACAACCCTCCTGACTATGTCACAGTCCTCCCGACTAAGTCACAGTCCTCCTGAGTAGGTCTCAGCTCTCCTGAGTAGGTCTCAGCTCTCTTGACTAGGTCACAGCCCCCTGAGTAGGTCTCAGCCCTCTTGAATAGGTCTCAGCTCTCCTGACTAGGTCACAGTCCTCATGAGTAGGTCACAGCCCTCCTGAGTAGGTCTCAGCTCTCCTGACTAGGTCACAGTCCTCCTGACTAGATCTCAGCTCTCCTGACTAGGTCACAGCCCTCCTGAGTAGGTCACAGCCCTCCTGAGTAGGTCTCAGCCCTCCTGAGTAGGTCTCAGCTCTCCTGACTATGTCACAGTCCTCCTGAGTAGGTCACAGCCCTCCTGAGTAGGTCTCAGCTCTCCTGACTAGGTCACAGCCCTCCTGACTATGTCACAGTCCTCCCGACTAGGTCACAGTCCTCTTGAGTAGGTCTCAGCTCCCCTGACTAGGTCACAGCCCTCCTGACTATGTCACAGTCCTCCCAACTAGGTCACAGTCCTCTTACAGTAGGTCTCAGCTCTCCTGACTAGGTCACAGCCCTCCTGACTATGTCACAGTCCTCCCGACTAAGTCACAGTCCTCCTGAGTACGTCTCAGCTCTCCTGAGTAGGTCTCAGCCCTCTTGAATAGGTCTCAGCTCTCCTGACTAGGTCACAGTCCTCATGAGTAGGTCATAGCCCTCCTGAGTAGGTCTCAGCTCTCCTGACTAGGTCACAGTCCTCCTGACTAGATCTCAGCTCTCCTGACTAGGTCACAGCCCTCCTGAGTAGGTCTCAGCCCTACTGAGTAGGTCTCAGCTCTCCTGACTATGTCACAGTCCTCCCAACTAGGTCACAGTCCTCTTGAGTAGGTCTCAGCTCTCCTGACTAGGTCACAGCCCTCCTGACTATGTCACAGTCCTCCCGACTAGGTCACAGTCCTCCTGAGTAGGTCTCAGCTCTCCTGAGTAGGTCTCAGCTCTCCTGACTAGGTCACAGCCCTCCTGAGTAGGTCTCAGCCCTCTTGAGTAGGTCTCAGCTCTCCTGACTAGGTCACAGTCCTCCGACTAGGTCTCAGCTCTCCTGACTAGGTCACAGTCCTCCTGACTAGGTCTCAGCTCTCCTGACTAGGTCACAGCCCTCCTGAGTAGGTCACAGCCCTCCTGAGTAGGTCTCAGCTCTCCTGACTAGTTCACAGTCCTCCTGAGTAGGTCACAGCCCTCCTGAGTAGGTCTCAGCTCTCCTGACTAGGTCACAGCCCTCCTGACTATGTCACAGTCCTCCCGACTAGGTCACAGTCCTCTTGAGTAGGTCTCAGCTCCCCTGACTAGGTCACAGCCCTCCTGACTATGTCACAGTCCTCCCAACTAGGTCACAGTCCTCTTACAGTAGGTCTCAGCTCTCCTGACTAGGTCACAGCCCTCCTGACTATGTCACAGTCCTCCCGACTAAGTCACAGTCCTCCTGAGTAGGTCTCAGCTCTCCTGAGTAGGTCTCAGCTCTCTTGACTAGGGCACAGCCCCCCTGAGTAGGTCTCAGCCCTCTTGAAGAGGTCTCAGCTCTTCTGACTAGGTCACAGTCCTCATGAGTAGGTCACAGCCCTCCTGAGTAGCTCTCAGCTCTCCTGACTAGGTCACAGTCCTCCTGACTAGATCTCAGCTCTCCTGACTAGGTCACAGCCCTCCTGAGTAGGTCTCAGCCCTCCTGAGTAGGTCTCAGCTCTCCTGACTATGTCAGAGTCCTCCTGACTAGGTCACAGTCCTCTTGATTAGGTCTCAGCTCCCCTGACTAGGTCACAGCCCTCCTGACTATGTCACAGTCCTCCCAACTAGGTCACAGTCCTCTTGAGTAGGTCTCAGCTCTCCTGACTAGGTCACAGCCCTCCTGACTATGTCACAGTCCTCCCGACTAGGTCACAGTCCTCCTGAGTAGGTCTCAGCTCTCCTGAGTAGGTCTCAGCTCTCCTGACTAGGTCACAGCCCTCCTGAGTAGGTCTCAGCCCTCTTGAGTAGGTCTCAGCTCTCCTGACTAGGTCACAGTCCTCCTGACTAGGTCTCAGCTCTCCTGACTAGGTCACAGCCCTCCTGAGTAGGTTCAGCCCTCCTGAGTAGGTCTCAGCTCTCCTGACTAGGTCACAGTCCTCCTGAGTAGGTCACAGCCCTCTTGAGTAGGTCTCAGCTCTCCTGACTAGGTCACAGCCCTCCTGAGTAGGTCTCAGCTCTGCTGACTAGGTCACAGTCCTCCTGACTAGGTCACAGCCCTCCTGAGTAGGTCTCAGCCCTCTTGAGTAGGTCTCAGCTCTCCTGACTAGGTCACAATCCTCTTGACTAGGTCTCAGCCCTCCTGACTAGGTCACAGCCCTCCTGAGTAGGTCTCAGCCCTCCTGAGTAGGTCTCAGCTCTCCTGACTAGGTCACAGTCCTCCTGAGTAGGTCACAGCCCTCTTGAGTAGGTCTCAGCTCTCCTGACTAGGTCACAGCCCTCCTGAGTCTGTCTCAGCTCTCCTGACTAGGTCACAGTCCTCCTGACTAGGTCTCAGCTCTCATGACTAGGTCACAGCCCTCCTGAGTAGGTCACAGTCCTCCTGAGTAGGTCTCAGCTCTCCTGACTAGGTCACAGTCCTCCTGACTAGGTCTCAGCTCTCCTGAGTAGGTCTCAGCTCTCCTGACTAGGTCACAGTCCTCCTGAGTAGGTCTCAGCCCTCCTGAGTAGGTCTCAGCTCTCCTGACTAGGTCACAGTCCTCTTGAGTCGGTCTCAGCTCTCCTGACTAGGTCACAGTCCTCTTGAGTAGGTCACAGTCCTCCTGAGTAGGTCTCAGCCCTCCTGAGTAGGTCTCAGCTCTCCTGACTAGGTCACAGTCCTCTTGAGTCGGTCTCAGCCCTCCTGAGTAGGTCTCAGCTCTCCGGACTAGGTCACAGTCCTCTTGAGTAGGTCTCAGCCCTCCTGAGTAGGTCTCAGCTCTCCTGAGTAGGTCTCAGTCCTCCTGACTAGGTCTCAGTCCTCCCTGAAGTCCCTATTACCCTCTCCAGATGGTATGTTAATTAGGCTATCCCACAGTCAGTCCCAGGCCAACCATAACACACCACTTCAACAAACTCTTTGAACCTTAGTCAGTGTTCCAGGCCTGAATTAAACTCAGTCTACGTAAAAAACACTGCACCCAAACATTACAGGGATCTCTTGATCTACCAGCAGTTTATTTGGTATAATCCCCAAATTATACATGTTGGGAGCTCTGTTGGGACGCATACAAACACGAGCACACACACACACACACACACACACACACACACACGCACAGTGATAATTAGAACTATTGCAGACTTAGGAGAGGAAAAGAGAAGAGAGGAGAGAAGAGAGAAATACTTGATCGGGCTCCTGGAGGGTTGCAGCTGTTGGGTGGTTGGTGAGTTTCCCAGGGCTGTGAACCGGTCCCATGGGACAGATGAGGCACTCTACTGGGCTTGGCCAGCTAATGAGCCAGCCTCTCACATTCACCCCCTGGTTCTTCCTCACACCAACCATCCACAGTGGATATGTACAATGACAAGGGAAACAAAGCTAGAATGAATCGGGGTGGGAAATGGGGTTGCTATTTAATCAAGACTTTTATAGGCATCACCACCAAGCGTCCACAGGTCCTCATCTGCATTGAGGCATCACCACCAAGCGTCCACAGGTCCTCATCTGCATTGAGGCATCACCACCACCAAGCATCCACAGGTCCTCATCTACATTAAAGTTGCATCCACTTTTCAACCTAATTTTTCAGTATCTCCAGCACCATACCGGCAGGGTGGGAAAATATGTTTTGGGTCCCCCAGCCACAGTGGCAGGTAGAAAAAAACACATATACCAGACAAAATTGGTTTTTCGCCATAAGGGGGGTCATGTTTTTTTTCAATTTCAGTCAGGGGGAGGGTTTACATTTTAAATTTTTTTAGTCCAGGGGAGGGTCATGTAATTTGTAATCGATTAAATGTCATATTGCTCAGGGTTTGAGAATACGTTTCTTATTATAGTATCTCACGTGTGCCCGATGATGCCACTTATCCCTGATTCCCTGCTGTGGGCCTAGTGTGGTGTCAATAATATTATCCATACAGTGCCTTTGCAAAAGTATTCATCCCCCTTGGCGTTTTTCCTATTTTGTTGCATTACAACCTGTAATTTAAATGGATTTTTATTTGGATTTCATGTAATGGACATACACAAAATAGTCCAAATTGGTGAAGTGAAATGAAAAAAATAGTAAAGTCCCCATATTGATCGGTGCCTTCAAATCTTTGTTGTGACTTACTACCATATATGGGCATAAGAATTTACAAGGGCAGGGCGAGCCAATGACCTCATTCCAAGATGGCTGCTACCTACATTCCTGTTAGCATTGTGAAGCATAAAGGAAATAAACATGGCATACGTTGATACACACCGAAAGCCGGGACTCCACAGATCATGAAGAGGTCTTATTTGTCTGCCTGTGACCTACTGTTATTGATCACCAGCCCAGAGAGTCAAAATGTTTATTTTACACAACGTTTTCACCAAACAGCAAACATCTTGCAAGGTAAGCTTAGATTTGGTCTGTGTTTGAGATATAGCTACATGGGGGTTATCAAATCTAGCCTATTGCCAATGTTATCTGATGATGTATGACTTAATGGCAACATCGAATGTCCACCAAGTGACTATATCTTTGCGCATCAAAAATATGACGTTGCTGAAGGCATCCACTACACAGGGGATTGGCTACTATGGCACCTTGACAGTCTTGTAGCCAATGAGAAGCTTTCCAGGCATATGCAGTTGACCTGGGTTGGACAAAGCAAGGCCTAGAACCTTTTATGCGTAATGCGAACTATTGCTACCTGGCTCAGAGACGAGACGCACCGAACACGCTACGTTGCATTGTAAACAGATTTCATCGCTTTAGCATAAAAGATGGCTTCTAAAGGGGGGTAAAAAAAGTTAAAAACTAAGAATATTGAACAGGAAGCTAAAAAGAAGGCAGCTATGAATAAGTATACCAACATAGAAGCTTTGAATAAAATACTGGAGTCGGACTCAGATCAGGGGAGCGATTTGGACAACGAGGATTTCGACTTGGCTGACGAAGATTGCTTTCTAGAAGGAAGAAAATTATTTTCATTACTATATATAGCTAAAATGTATTTCACTTTAAATAAGCTTAGGATTTAGTTTACATAGGCCTATGTAACAGGTCATTTCAATGTTATATAAGTAGTTATTGCCTATGTTTCATATTAGTTGACTGTTTGCTGTTCTAAGTTTCATCCTTGTAACTTTGGAGAGGCCACTAAACTCTCATGGCCATTGTTTATTTGTGGTTCTCACCTCTGCCTTTGTCTCCAAAGTGTTTCTGTTTGCATTGTGTGTGTGCTTCACACCTTCTATGTAAGTCACTGTACAGATAAAGTTCAGGCTTGGTGTTTTTACTTTACAGTAATGTCGTTTTGTAAATTTAGTCAACTGTAATTCTGTGTGTCTTACAACAATATATCCCTTTATGGAGGATGCAGAGGATGCAGAGGATTTGGATGATGACGTTTGGGAGCTACCCCTCCTCAGCAAGCGCCCCCGCCGGTCAAGGTCTTCATCCCCCCCCACTGCTATGTCAATCACCCCGTCTGATTGTTTTACATACACTACTCCGCAAAGACCCCACTCCTCTTCAACCACCCCCACTGCAGGCCCTGGCACCACTCCCCTCTCTCTTTCTGCAAGTTCATCTGGAGGTGTGGGGGCAGGGAGGAGATCTAGGCCTCAACAGAGGAGAGGGAGAGGGAGAGGAAGCAGCACAACAGAGGAGAGGGAGAGGAAGCAGCACAACAGAGGAGAGGGAGAGGGAGAGGCAGTGGAAGCAGCACAACAGAGGAGAGGGAGAGGCAGTGGAAGCAGCACAACAGAGGAGAGGGAGAGGCAGTGGAAGCAGCACAACAGAGGAGAGGGAGAGGGAGAGGCAGTGGAAGCAGCACAACAGAGGAGAGGGAGAGGCAGTGGAAGCAGCACAACAGAGGAGAGGGAGAGGGAGAGCAGTGGAAGCAGCACAACAGAGGAGAGGGAGAGGGAGATGCAGTGGAAGCAGCACAACAGAGGAGAGGGAGAGGCAGTGGAAGCAGCACAACAGAGGAGAGGGAGAGGCAGTGGAAGCAGCACAACAGAGGAGAGGGAGAGGCAGTTGAAGCAGCACAACAGAGGAGAGGGAGAGGGAGAGGCAGTGGAAGCAGCACAACAGAGAAGAGGGAGAGGCAGTGGAAGCAGCACAACAGAGGAGAGGGAGAGGGAGAGGCAGTGGAAGCAGCACAACAGAGGAGAGGGAGAGGCAGTGGAAGCAGCACAACAGAGGAGAGGGAGAGGCAGTGGAAGCAGCACAACAGAGAAGAGGGAGGGGCAGTGGAAGCAGCACAACAGAGGAGAGGGAGAGGCAGTGGAAGCAGCACAACAGAGGAGAGGGAGAGGCAGTGGAAGCAGCACAACAGAGGAGAGGGAGAGGGAGAGGCAGTGGAAGCAGCACAACAGAGGAGAGGGAGAGGGAGAGGCAGTGGAAGCAGCACAACAGAGGAGAGGGAGAGGCAGTGGAAGCAGCACAACAGAGGAGAGGGAGAGGCAGTGGAAGCAGCACAACAGAGAAGAGGGAGGGGCAGTGGAAGCAGCACAACAGAGGAGAGGGAGAGGCAGTGGAAGCAGCACAACAGAGGAGAGGGAGAGGCAGTGGAAGCAGCACAACAGAGGAGAGGGAGAGGGAGAGGCAGTGGAAGCAGCACAACAGAGGAGAGGGAGAGGGAGAGGCAGTGGAAGCAGCACAACAGAGGAGAGGGAGAGGCAGTGGAAGCAGCACAACAGAGAAGAGGGAGAGGCAGTGGAAGCAGCACAACAGAGGAGAGGGAGAGGCAGTGGAAGCAGCACAATAGAGGAGAGGGAGAGGCAGTGGAAGCAGCACAACAGAGGAGAGGGAGAGGCAGTGGAAGCAGCACAACAGAGGAGAGGGAGAGGCAGTGGAAGCAGCACAACAGAGGAGAGGGAGAGGCAGTGGAAGCAGCACAACAGAGGAGAGGGAGAGGCAGTGGAAGCAGCACAACAGAGGAGAGGGAGAGGCAGTGGAAGCAGCACAACAGAGGAGAGGGAGAGGCAGTGGAAGCAGCACAACAGAGGAGAGGGAGAGGGAGATGCAGTGGAAGCAGCACAACAGAGAAGAGGGAGAGGCAGTGGAAGCAGCACAACAGAGGAGAGGGAGAGGGAGAGGCAGTGGAAGCAGCACAACAGAGGAGAGGGAGAGGCAGTGGAAGCAGCACAACAGAGGAGAGGGAGAGGCAGTGGAAGCAGCACAACAGAGAAGAGGGAGGGGCAGTGGAAGCAGCACAACAGAGGAGAGGGAGAGGCAGTGGAAGCAGCACAACAGAGGAGAGGGAGAGGCAGTGGAAGCAGCACAACAGAGAAGAGGGAGGGGCAGTGGAAGCAGCACAACAGAGGAGAGGGAGAGGCAGTGGAAGCAGCACAACAGAGGAGAGGGAGAGGCAGTGGAAGCAGCACAACAGAGGAGAGGGAGAGGGAGAGGCAGTGGAAGCAGCACAACAGAGGAGAGGGAGAGGGAGAGGCAGTGGAAGCAGCACAACAGAGGAGAGGGAGAGGCAGTGGACGCAGCACAACAGATAAGAGGGAGAGGCAGTGGAAGCAGCACAACAGAGGAGAGGGAGAGGCAGTGGAAGCAGCACAACAGAGGAGAGGGAGAGGCAGTGGAAGCAGCACAACAGAGGAGAGGGAGAGGGACAGTGGAAGCAGCACAACAGAGGAGAGGGAGAGGCAGTGGAAGCAGCACAACAGAGGAGAGGGAGAGGCAGTGGAAGCAGCACAACAGAGAAGAGGGAGAGGCAGTGGAAGCAGCACAACAGAGGAGAGGGAGAGGGAGAGGCAGTGGAAGCAGCACAACAGAGGAGAGGGAGAGGCAGTGGAAGCAGCACAACAGAGGAGAGGGAGAGGAGATGCAGTGGAAGCAGCACAACAGAGAAGAGGGAGAGGCAGTGGAAGCAGCACAACAGAGGAGAGGGAGAGGGAGAGGCAGTGGAAGCAGCACAACAGAGGAGAGGGAGAGGCAGTGGAAGCAGCACAACAGAGGAGAGGGAGAGGGAGAGGCAGTGGAAGCAGCACAACAGAGGAGAGGGAGAGGCAGTGGAAGCAGCACAACAGAGGAGAGGGAGAGGGAGATGCAGTGGAAGCAGCACAACAGAGGAGAGGGAGAGGCAGTGGAAGCAGAACAATAGAGAAGAGGGAGAGGCAGTGGAAGCAGCACAACAGAGGAGAGGGAGAGGGAGAGGCAGTGGAAGCAGCACAACAGAGGAGAGGGAGAGGCAGTGGAAGCAGCACAACAGAGGAGAGGGAGAGGCAGTGGAAGCAGCACAACAGAGGAGAGGGAGAGGGAGAGGAAGAGGCAGTGGAAGCAGCACAACAGAGGAGAGGGAGAGGGAGAGGAAGAGGCAGTGGAAGCAGCACAACAGAGGAGAGGAAGAGGCAGTGGAAGCAGCACAACAGAGAAGAGGGAGAGGAAGAGGCAGTGGAAGCAGCACAACAGAGGAGAGGGAGAGGGAGAGGCAGTGGAAGCAGCACAACAGAGAAGAGGGAGAGGAAGAGGCAGTGGAAGCAGCACAACAGAGGAGAGGGAGAGGGAGAGGCAGTGGAAGCAGCACGACAGAGGGAGATTAAACTGAGGACAGGTGGCACACGGTCCTTGAAGATGAGGAGGAGACAGAACAATTTAGGTTTAAACCCCAACGACCTGAAGGCCCACAGTTGGTTGGTGATGAACCATACACCCTTTACAGCTGTTTCAGCTCTACTTTACCACCGCTGTACTGGGAACACTAATTAGTCATACCAACAAGTATGGGGACAGGAAGCAGCAGGGGGGAAGGAAGAAGTCCTGGAAACCTGTCACCATGGGTGACATGCTCAACTACGTTTCCTTGGTGATTTACATGGGACTGGTAAAGGTTTCAAGACTAGTTGACGACTGGAGCAAGTCCCGACTCTATCGGTTGGAGTTCCCCACCTCCATCATGAGTGAAAACCGATTATTGGCCGTCAACCGTACTCTTCACACGAGTGACCCACAGAGGGATCAGGAGAATGTCCAGAAGAAGAGGACTGCTGGGTATGATCGTCCTGTAAGAGTCAAGACCCATATGAGATTCGTTTATATGAACGAGACATGACATGGTGGATGCATGCAAAACGTGCTTAGTTATGACTGTCATTCAGCTGATGGACATCCCCTTACTTGGCAGTGGGTACAAGCTCTTTGTGGACAATTTTTATACTAGTCCCTAGCTTTTCATAGACCTCTTGAAAAAGAAAATAGGGTCATGTGGTACCATTCGTCCTAACAGAATCGGTTTCCACAAGACCAAGGTAAACCACATGACAAAGACAGCGGAGAGAGGGACCATACGTTGGATAAGGACTAACAAGACCCCCCACTCAAGGTGAGCGCCACTATCCAACACACATGCCAAAAGACAAAAAGACTGAACTGCAAGCATTGCACAAAACACAGGGGGGAAAAAAAGGGTGAAATGCCAGATCTTCTGTCCGAAATGCCAGTTCGCTTTTTGTTTCCTGGCAGAGAGGGACCGCTTCAAAGACTATCACGACATGCACAAGCTACGGTGAAAATGAAATCTAATCATCTACACCTGGTGTGTAAAACGAACACGAATGCCATTTGTAAATAGTGCCGCTTATTTCTATTTTTGCACCTTTTTTAGTGAAGGACACGTGCATAACCAAGTTTGTGTTTGATAAGACATTTGAATATATATTTTTTAATGTATATCTGTTGCTTTTATATTGTTTTTGTAAACAGTTCATTTGTATGTGGGACCAATACATTGGATATGCCTAGGCTAAACGTTCAGGCACTTTGGAGAGGTTGAAAAAACATTTGGATATCCCCTGTACGTCCCCCGACACCACCACAATGTTTGAGAGAGGTTGGTGTTGTAGAAATTTAGTTTTTATAGTGAACAATAACTTTTAGGCACATCCAGTGTGCAAAAACAGTGCAATTTCCACATTCTGACACTTTGGAGAGGTTGAAAGGTCACTTGAATGTACCCTGGATACCCCATAACACCACCACAATGTTTGAGTGAGGTTGATATGGTAGGAATTGTGTTTTTATACTGAACAAATAGCATTTAGGGATTGCAAATATGTAATAGCACTGGAATTATCTAATTTAACCCTAACCTGCCACTTTGGCGAGGTTTAGGGACACTTGGAAACGTCCCGTGAACACACCTGACACCACTTACTGTTACCGTGGTAACTTGGGCAGTCGCTTGTCTGTGTTGAACAAAATCTCAGACTGCATGTCTTCCTAGCAGAAGACAGTTGCAGAAAACTCAAACTAACACTGGAAAAACAACAGAACAAAGTATTTTTTAGTTTAGTAGCCATTCTTGTCAATTCGACCAACTTCTACATGTGGCCTTTGTAGAAGAAAAACTGTTCCCAAATACTCTGTGTGACCACCCACCAATATTTATATTACAGCATATTGGGTGACTGTCATTCATATTCCTATCCATCCAGTTCAATGTAACAGCGATAAGTTTAGGCTACTGCGTGATACTCTAATGTTCCCTATACCCATCATTAGGTTGCTACAACCTAGCCTATTAATTAAAGTTTCCAACGTAGGTGCACACAGGTCGAGAGACACATTTGAGGTGACAGACAGTGACACATGGACAGACAGGGACACATTCAATACCGCCTTGCACACTCTTGCCTGCATCTAGCTGATCTAGGGTGTAATCATTAGTCCAACAGTTGCAAACAAGAGTTTCTGTTGGACAAATTCAGGTGTAAACACAGTTCACTTTCATAGCAGCCGCGTTGTATTCCTTCTCGCATCTATGCGCTCTCCTCCTTTCACCTTTTCCCTTCGCTTGTGGACTTCAATGCACAACACATCTGCTGTATGTGACCAGGCGAAAAAACCTTTCCAAGCCAAACCATATCAAACCTGCTACCCACAGCCTACATCGTTGTCACCATTATATCTAAAGTAACGTCATAGTCAGCATAGCTAATAGAACTAACGCGTTAGTAAACCCGCTACAATCACGCAGTAACGTTACAGTGTACAGTCAGTTAGCAGTTACACCGGCAGGCCCCGGTGGCAATACATTTGTAAAACCAAAACCTTACCTTGACTTGGAAGAGTTCCAGTGTTGTGTTGGATAGTCATAGCCAGCTAGCTAACATAGCATCCCTCTGTTTGAGCCGGTTGTTTGAGTAATGTGACGTCACGAGAGGCTACACAGCTTTCAGCGGGATTGCTCAAGTAGTGCAAGGAGACAAGGTTCAAACAAAACAAGGATTTTATTAAAGGTCTTGGGAAACTAACGAAAGTATAACACAATTCTGTTCTCTTGTGGCTCTTTAAGGGTTAACAGTTCAGGGATGTCTCTTCCACATCCAAAATCATAACTCTCACTCGCTCAAATAACTTTTCCCCAGTCTTACTGTATTCCACGTTGCAGCTAGTGGCCAACCCAGCAAAACGTCCTTCCAAATGTCCCACACGTATTTCCACCGGCGCATATATCCAAAGGTGAGTATTTCCCCAAAGGTAAGTATCTCCAAATCCTTATATTCCTCCTGGAAGTGGACGTGCAGCACTCTTGTCCTCCAGAGAGCCCAGCCTGGAGACTGTGTCTCTTCCCTTCCCAAACCTTCAGCTCATCAGCTCCTCATTTGTTTCAGCTGCGTGGGAAGATTGGCCATAGAGGGGTGGAGTTCCCGACCATACCAGCAGATGGAGCCATAGCTGTCTGGGTTTGCAGCCACCTCAGGGGGATGTAACGTCCCTCCAGGACACAGCCTCTCGTGACATCACAGTAACTAAACTAGCTAGCTGCATTTGCTAGCTATGTAAGTGAAACTGAAAGTGAAAAATTAATTACGAAATCTCTCTCTCAATTTCTCTCTTGCTTCTCCTTCATTTTGGAAGAAACTAATTTAAAAACTGTTCAACTACTGTCTTTCTCTCTTTTTGAGTCAACTACTCACCACATTTTATGCACTGCAGTGCTAGCTAGCTGTAGCTTATACTTTCAGTACCAGATTAATTATCTGATCCTTTGATTGGGTGGACAACATCTCAGTTCATGCTGCAAGAGGACGTTGGAGGACGTCCTCTGTAAGTTGTCATAATTATTGTGTAAGTCTATGGAAGGGGGTGAGAACCATGAGCCTCCTAGGTTTTGTATTGAAGTCAATGTACCCAGAGGAGGACGGAAGCTAGCTGTCCTCCGGCTACACCATGGTGCTACCCTACAGAGTGCTGTTGAGGCTAATGTAGATCTTCTCTGCAAAATAGTGTGTTTTAATCAATTATTTGGTGACGTGATTATATTTAGTATAGTTTTATCTAAAAAGGATAACTTCTTTAAAGTTTTACCATTTTTATTTTTATGAAATTCAATGAGGAGGATGGTTCTCCCCTTCCTCCTCTGAGGAGCCTCCACTGGTATACATACTGTATGTTGAAATGGCCTTTTCTATGATCTGTGGTTTAAAAAAAGAAGAAAAAAGGTCCTGAAAAAATGCTTATCTGTGACATCACAGGGTAGCATTAAAAGTAAGAAAAACAATGATTTTCAAAACCTGGAAGGAGTTTCTAGCCAGAGGAAGGCTATTTTCTTGCTCCCCACATCACCATTTTAAAAATGTTTTAACTTTTGATGGTGGGGTCATCAGGTGGAACTTTTTAACCTGATATTTTTTTTCTACTAAATGTATGTAGATATGTAGATATTGGTATTGTGCTAGAGATAATGAATATGAGGTTGAAACGTGGTGGAGTTGCCCTATTATAAAGAATAAAGGCTGCAGTAATTAAGGGAATCTTATGAAGCCATGTGGCTTGGTTTTCCATATAAATAAAGATTTACATTTGGACCTTTTATTCATTTAGATCCTAACAGACGCTCTTTTCCAGCCCAAAATAGCTAGATGCAAGTGTCTGGGATGTACTATAGATGGACCTGCCAGTACTATAGAAATACCTGTCAGTACTATAGAAAGACCTGCCAGTACTATAGAAAGACCCATCAGTACTATGTAAAGACCTGCCAGTACTATGCAAAGACCTGCCAGTACTATAGAAAGACCCATCAGTACTATGTAAAGACCTGCCAGTACTATAGAAAGACCTGCCAGTACTATAGAAGGACCTGCCAGTACTATAGAAAGACCTGCCAGTACTATAGAAGGACCTGCCAGTACTATAGAAAGACCTGCCAGTACTATAGAAGGACCTGCCAGTACTATAGAAGGACCTGCCAGTACTATAGAAGGACCTGCCAGTACTATAGAAGGACCTGCCAGTACTATAGAAGGACCTGCCAGTACTATAGAAAGACCTGCCAGTACTATAGAAGGACCTGCCAGTACTATAGAAAGACCTGCCAGTACTATAAAAGGACCTGCCAGTACTATAGAAAGACCTGCCAGTACTATAGAAAGACCTGCCAGTACTATCGAAGGGCCTGCCATTACTAAATAAGGACCTGCCAGTTTCCTTACAATGCAGTTTGTCATTAATAAAAAATGACTGTCACAACCATGTATTTGTCTGTCTTTGGCAATGCTATTATTTACAGGGGCTGAACAGTTTCTCTAGACCCACAATGTTGCCAATGTTCCGGAATATACAGTACTAGGCCTGGGACTGAATGCCTTCCAAACTGCTATAACAGCACCATCTAGTGGAAGAGGAAGCTCCGGCAGGGGGAAATATCCTTTTCCACCTGTATGACATACTTTTTACAGCCAGGACCCCGAGTCAGTTAACCTAAAGAGGAGTGCTAATATAAACAGATAAAACAGCCTTTCCTTACCTCTAAAATAAGATAGCAAGATGATCAACTACCTTGATGAGCAATCAGGTGTTGTGATGCTGTCCAGCTGCTGTGCTGAAACAAAATCCTGCATATTCCTGGCCTATACAGAGCCAGGGCAAAGTAGCAGGCACTGTAGTAGTGACCCAGTGGTATGAAAATGGGATTGAATGCATCTTTAGAGATATTTATAAAAGGAACCAGTAAATACTCTTTGATATAAATCTTTAAAGAGATTCTCTGGTACTTTTGTATATTTCTTAGCCAGTAGTTCTGAAAGTAGCCTTCACGAGCCAAAAGTGGTCCCTGAAGATTGAGTACTACATCACAAACGTGCAGATATGTGCGCCACGTCATTGCTCTCTCTCTCTCTCTCTCTCTCTCTCTCTCTCTCTCTCTCTCTCTTACTCTGTGTGAATCTTGCTAGCTGTCACTCAAATTGCGAGGGGCTGAAGCTCATTGGTTAGGACTCTAATTGCTAGGGGGATGGTCCACGTGGGGGGAAATCAAATCAAACTTTATTTGCCACATGTGCCGAATACAACAGATGTAGACCTTACCGTGAAATGCTTACTTACAAGCCCTTAACCAACAATGCAGTTCAAGAAGAAGTTAAGAAAATATTTACTAAATAAACTAAAGTAAAAAACAATAAAAAGTAACACAATAAAATAAGAATAACGAGGCAGAGGGAGGTGTTTAGGACCCTGAACTTCCTGACGGGCCGCCCCCTGGTGCTAAGGGTAGGAAACAACACATCCGCCACGCTGATCCTCAACATGGGGGCCCCTCAGGGGTGCGTGCTCAGTCCCCTCCTGTACCCCGTGTTCACTTATGACTGTATGGCCACACACGACTCCAACACCATCATTAAGTTTGCTGATGACACAACAGTGGTAGGCCTGATCACCAACAACGACGAGACAGCCTATAAGGAGGAGGTCAGAGACCTGGCCGTGTGATGCCAGTACAACAACCTCTCCCTCAACGTGATCAAGACAAAGGAGATGATTGTGGACTACAGGAAAAAGAAGAGGACCGAGCACGCCCCCATTCTCATCAACGGGGCTGTAGTGGAGCAGGTTGAGAGCTTCAAGTTCCTTGGTGTCCACATCACCAACAAACGAACATGGTCCAAGCACACCAAGACAGTCGTGAAGAGGGCACGACAAAACCTATTCCCCCTAAGGAGAATGAAAAGATTTGGCATGGGTCCTCAGATCCTCAAAAGGTTCTACAGCTGCACCATCGAGAGCATTCTGACTGGTTGCATCACTGCCTGGTATGGCAACTGCTCGGCCTCCGACCGCAAGGCACTACAGAGGGTAGTGCATACGGCCCAGTACATCACTGGGGCCAAGCTTCCTGCCATCCAGGACCTCTATACCAGGCGGTGTCAGAGGAAGGCCCAATAATTGTCAAAGACTCCAGCCACCCTAGTCATAGACTGTTCTCTCTGCTACCGCACGGCAAGCGGTCCAAGAGGCTTCTAAACAGCTTCTACCCCCATGTCATAAGACTCCTGAGAGTTTGCCCTCCTCTCTGCCAATAACAGCTAGTTTTCAGGTTACATATCCCTCCCATTAGGCTACTCCAATTAGGCCCCTCACTGAGGCCATTCCCAGATAGTCCTGGCAAAATTCTTGCTTGGGAAATTGCTTGTTGCTAATAAGCTATTTTTTGTTTCTTTTTGACAATTGTAATTGAAAACAATCACAGTAAGGTACTTACTTAATTGTTACGCAGAAATGATTTGGTATTTGTCACGTCTCCTCCCGTTGCTCCCCTCCGGTGCTCTGATTCGCTGGTCTACTGAGCCACCGGTCTGAGCGCACCACCTTGGCAAACACAGGAATGGAAACCCAACGCACCCTAATCACCTCCAGCGCACCTGCACCTCATCATCTCATCACCACCCCTATTTAGCCCTGGACTGTTGGTTCATTGTTGTGTGTGGTTGTTAAGCGTCGTGTCGTTTGCTCTCTCTTTGTTATTTCTCTTTCTCATTATTAAGTAAACCTTGACCTTGTTAATTCCTGCATCTGCGTCCTGCCTCTTCGTATATCAGTACTCATCACAGAATCACACACCACGAAAATGGATGCAGCAGGAGTTTCCCAGTGCCGCGACCAGCACCAGCAGCAGCTTGCCCAGTTGAACGCCACCATGCAGGTAGTGCTCCAAACTCTGCATAATCTGCCCAGCGCTACGGTTCCACCTCAGGGAGCGGCGAATGCACCCAATCCACCTGTTCCCGTGCTATCACCCACTTCTGAGGGAACCCTCGCCCTACCGGAGCGCTATGACGGTAAAACTACTAAATGTAGCGGCTTCCTGCTACAGGTTTCACTTTATCTGGCGCGTCAGCCTGGGGCAAATCCATCTGACCAAGCCAGGATAGCACTGGTGATTTCGCTACTTAAAGGAAAGGCGCTGGATTGGGCCACGGCAGTCTGGGAAGGAGAGGAGGCAGTGGCGCTTCCCTACCCCACCTTCCTCGCTCAGTTCTGGGCGGTGTTTGATCATCCCACGGAGGGAAAGGATGGGGGTGAGCGTCTCCTCCAGCTACAACAGAGAGAGGGGCCCGCGTCCGAGTACGCTCTGAGCTTTCGCACGGTGGCGGGTCTTCCGGCTGGAATGAGCGTGCTCTGCGCACGGCCTTCAGGAGAGGCTTACGGGAGGACATTAAGACGGAACTCGCATGTCGGGACGACGAGATGGACCTTGATACCCTCATCACCACGTCCATCCGTCTTGACGACATGTTGAGAGAGAGACGGCGTTCCCAACACCTCCCAGAGCCTCGACGCTCACCCCATCTGAGCTATGGAAGCCGTCCTGCCTCCGAGTCCTCACCCATGGAGGTGGGCAGCACCCCCTACACCACCACAGACCACATATCTCCTGGCAGCTCCCTGTCTAGGCGGTATGACTCCCGTAGCCGCTCCGTGAGTGTTACGTTATCTCCTATCACAAAACCATTGTTTTTAGTTCCCATAACGGTGACTGGTTATTCCTTCTCTTCCATTTCTACTGCAATGATAGATTCCGGATCAGCGGGGAACCTTATAGATAGGGAGCTGATCTCTGAATGGGGGTTGCCCACCAAGCCAGTGCCATCTCCGCTACACGTCACCTCACTGGACAATAAACCCCTTGGATCAGGCACCATTACACACGTCACTCTCCCCATCACCATCACCATACCCACACTACCGGAGCACCACGAGGAGCTGTCATTCCACATCGTGACGTCTGTGGATTGCCCTGGCTCAGACTACACAACCCCACCATCAATTGGATCACCAAGAGGATCACAGCCTGTTCCACCTCATGCCGGAAGACCTGCCTGCTGGTGGTTTGTTGTTCCACGTCAGGGGAGAGTCGGAGTCCGCCCTCCAGCCCAACATTCCACGTGAGTACGCAGATCTCTCCGATGTCTTCTCTTCATTAAAGGCAACGTGTCTCCCTCCTCACAGGCCCTGGGACTGCGCCATTGACCTGCTGGAGGGACAACACCCCCCGACGCGTCGCATTTACCCCCTTTCCATAGCGGAGACTGAGGCCATGGAGAAGTATGTGGCAGAGACCCTGAAACAGGGGTTCATCAGACGCTCTACCTCTCCTGCCTCCGCCAGCTTCTTCTTCGTGGCCAAAAAAGACGGACACAGTCACCACCAAGTACCAGTACCCCCTCCCTCTGGTTCCATCGGCCATCGAGCAGCTACGAGGGGCCCGGTACTTTACCAAGTTGGACCTGAGGAGTGCCTACAACCTGATCCGAATCCGGGAAGGAGACGAGTGGAAGACGGCATTAAGCACTACCTCAGGCCACTATGAATACTGCGTCATGCCCTACGGCCTCGCCAACGCACCTTTTGTGTTCCAGTCCTTCGTCAATGATGTGTTCCGGGACATGCTGAGTAGACAGGTGGTGGTGTACATCGATGATATCCTGATCTACTCGGCTACTTTCGAGGAGCACGTCAGGGACGTCCGAGCTGTCCTACTCCGCCTCCGGGAACACAGACTGTTGGTGAAGGGGGAGAAATGTGAATTCCACCAACAGGCCATCTCCTTCCTGGGATACAGGATCAGTCCTCAGGGGGTGTTCATGGAAGGAGCGAAGACGGACGCCGTCAGGTCATGGCCAGTCCCCAACACCATCAAGGGCCTACAGAGCTTCCTGGGCTTCGCCAATATCTACCGGCGTTTCATCAGGTCCTTCAGCTCCATAGCCGCCCCGCTCACCTCTCTCCTTAAGGGTGGGTCTCAGAAGCTGGCCTGGAACCCTGAGGCTGACACTGCCTTCAAGAGGCTGAAGGAGAGGTTCACCACAGCGCCCATCCTAAAACACCCAGGTCCATCTCGTCCTTTCATCCTGGAGGTGGACGCATTGGAGGAGGGCGTGGGTGCGGTCCTCTCCCAGCGGCACGGTAAGCCAGAGATAATGTATCCCTGTGCCTTTTTCTCTAAAAAGCTTACCCCCGCAGAGAGGAACTATGGAGTTGGAGACAGGGAGCTGTTGGTCGTGGTCCTCGCTCTGGAGGAACGGAGACACTGGCTGGAGGGTGCAGTCCATCCATTCCTGATTCTTACTGACCACCGGAATTTGGAGCACATACGGGCAGAGAAACTCTTGTCAAGCCAGGTGGGCCCAATTTCGTACTCGCTTTCAATTCATTCTTTCCTACCGCCCAGGATCCAAGAATGTGAAAGCCGACGCACTCTCCAGGATGCACCATTCCGGAGAGAGGAAGGATCTGGGGGGTCGTATCCTGCCCTCGTCTCTCATCATTGCACCTGTCGTTTGGGATGCGGACGAAGACATCCGCCTGGCGGCTCAGGAGGACCCAGCACCTGCCAACGCCCCACCGGGGCGCGTGTATGTACCCACCAGTGTCTGGGACCGCCTGCTGACCACCCTTACGGCAGGGTACTCTGGTATTACGCGCACCCTGTATTCTCTCTCACAAAAATACTGGTGGCCCACCTTGGCTTCTGATGTCTCCTGCTATGTCAACTCCTGTTCTGTATGTGCCCAAACGAAGACACCTCGGAACGCCCCGGCAGGCAAACTAGTTCTTCTACCAGTGCCTCAGCGACCTTGGTCACATCTGTCCATAGACTTTGTCACCGACCTCCCACGTTCTGACGGCTTCACCACAGTCATGGTGGTCGTAGATCGGTTTTCAAAATCATGCAGTTTTTTGCCACTAACTGGTCTTCCTTCTGCTCTCCAGGTCGCTGAGGTCCTGTTCCAACAGGTCTTCCGGCACTATGGACTTCCGGAGGACATCGTCTTGGACCGTGGCCCCCAATTCACCTCCCGAGTGTGGAAAGCTTTCCTGGAGAAGATCGGGGCCACAGTCAAATGGGTAGGTGGAGCGCATGAACCAGGAGCTGGGGAGGTTTCTTCGTTGCCACTGTCTGGACCGGCAGGGTGAGTGGTCGAGGTTTCTTTCCTGGGCAGAATATGCCCAGAACTCCCTTGTTCACTCCTCCATGGGGCTCACTCCCTTCCAATGCGTCCTGGGGTACCAACCGGCCCTGGCCCCTTGGACACCCAGCCAGACCGATGCACCTGCTGTCGACCAGTGGTTCCGCAGGGGCCAGACAGGTCTGGGACGCCGCCCATGTCCGTCTCCAGATGGCCATTAGTCGGCAGAAGGACCAGGCCGACCACCACCGCAGTGAGGCTCCCGTATTCCAGCCTGGTGATCGCGTCTGGCTGTCCACTCGAAACCTCCCTCTCCGCCTGCCCTGCAAGAAACTGTTTAAGGTCCTCCAGCGGATTAATGAGGTGTCGTACCAGCTGCTCCTTCCCCCTCACTACCATGTCTCACCCACTTTTTATGTGTCTCTCCTCAGGCCGGTGGTTCCTGGTCCTCTGGCGGATGTCGTCCCCTGGGGTACGCCTCCTCCGCCCCTGGACATTGACGGGAGTCCGGCGTATGCTGTGAGGGATCTGCTGGACTCAAGGTTCCGTGGGGGACGGCTCCGTTACCTGGTGGACTGGGAGGGGTATGGCACTGAGTAGAGGAGCTGGGTTCCGGCTGGGGACATTCTGGACCCCAACCTAATTCAGGACATTCGGAAGGGGGGGTTCTGTCACGTCTCCTCCCGTTGCTCTGTCATGAGAATTTCTATCTCTAATTCAACCTAAGCTTGAATCATTACCAGAGGTTGTAAGGCTCTGGTTTTAATCATAAATGATTCAAGGTCCACAACCAGCAAGAATGATCTGTAACTTTATTCATGGAGAGCTCTGGCGCCAAAACCCATACACTCCTGTTTTATACCTCTTGACACACAAAGGCACTTTGCTCCACCCACCTTTAGGAGGCTTTCTTAAACAGTTTCCACCTTCTCCTTCACCCTGGAATGTTTAGTCTCACCCCCCTCTGTTAGTGGGTTGATACTACATTATAATTATAACACAGTTTACACATTTATACTGTATTTGAGGTGAAATCCTTTAGTCATTATTCTTAAAATACAAATTAATCTAACATGCTCCCCTCCAGCGCTCTGATTCGCCGTTCTACTGAGCCACCGGTCTGAGCACACCACCTTGGCAAACACAGGAATGGAAACCCAACGCACCCTAATCACCTCCAGCGCACCTGCACCTCATCATCTCATCACCACCCCTATTTAGCCCTGGACTGTTCTGGATGATGTTGTGTGTGATTGTTTAGCTTTGTGTCGTTTACTCTCTCTTTGTAATTTCTCTTTCTCATTATTAAGCAAACCTTGACCTTGTTAATTCCTGCGTCTGCGTCTTGCCTCTTCGTGTACTCAGTACTTGTCACAATATTGAAAAAAAATGGCTGCATTGGATCTTTAAGGCCGCACCACTATGTCCACCCTCTCTGAGACATATGGTTGTCATTAAATGTAAACTTCAATTAGGGGTAGAAGCAAACCGCAAATATAGGGATAAAACAGCCTTTCCAGATAGGAAGTGATGATCAAATCATTGATGAATTCATTGAATCAATCGGGGTCACGTTCAGTTGCCAAACATTGTCGAACGTTGAAACGTTGCAGATAGAAATGCCATGAATAGAGCAGATATGAGTCGGAGTGGCATGTTTGTTCTACATAATATATTTCTATCTGAATGTTTCAAAATGTCCTGCTGAACGGTGTTTTGTTGTGTTATGGCTGGTACAATTATCGTATAATCGTGTAACCGACAATTATGGACAAAAAACGGCTATTAAAAACAATCGTCATAGCTAATCGTCTCAATACAATCATTTTAGGAGAAGGGGGGGATTCAACTTCATTTTAGGAGAAGTGGGGATTACACTTTATATTCAAGAAGTTATAGTTTACCCAATAGCAGTTTAAATGAAGTGGGTAGAGTTGGTCATGATTTTAGGGCACGGTTGGCTTCATTTCCAAGCGGTGTCACCAAAGCTGTGTTTTATAGCTTTTGTCATAGCTCATTTTCAAAGATGCATTACAAGTTCAAAATGTTTTTCAACAACAATGACAATCACGACAAACAACCGTGGCCATTTGCATGACAATTAATCGTTACCCAAAATTCTATAACTGTCACAGCCCTAGTTGTAGTGCTGTGCTGGAACAAAAGCCAGCGCACCCTGGACTATAAAGGGCCAGCCCAATGGTTTGTGTAGTAGCCTTCTGTACCTCATGGAGGGTACGCAGTTCAGTCATTTCACCAGCAGAGGTCAGTACAGGTCTGCAATAGAATCATGTCAATTTGTAGGCCCCTATAAAAAATAGTTTAATTTTTTGCATGATTCCTTTTTGTTTTTTCACAAATTCCGTTTTCTACATTTTGTTTTTCCAGGTTTCCGGTTTTCCAGTTTTCGCTATTAAAATCAGACTTTTTTTTCTTTCTAGAAAAACAACAAATTTGATTTTTTAAGTCCAGAAAAATTCTTAAGCCACATCAGGAGACCGCTTTTGAGGTCTAGGAAAAATCTAAGATATTTATATTTTTGTGTAGAGTTATCCTTTAATTCGCACCAGCAAGATACCATTGAGCTCATGAGTTTGCAAAACAAAATGGCCACTGGATGGATGTAAATAATCATGACATCATTCTGCCAGGTAGGCGTAGGCTACGTGTAGTTAACATTGAATTGAGAAGGTTTATGGGAAAGGCTTTCCATCTCTACCAGAAGACGGTTATCATTAGCATCATCGCTACAGAAAGTGCAGACATGTGAGCACACCGCACACACAGACAGGGGCATTCCTGTGCCATTCCAGAGAGTTGCAGGAAAATACAAATTATTGATGCATTTTGTTCATGTCTTATGATTAACTTGGGCAAATGTAATGAATTTGCTACAAAGTTCAATACGTTTAGTTGATTCCCTACTAAGTTCAATACATTGTTGAATTCAGTTTTAATGTCTGGATTCCGTGATTCCATCCACATCCTCCAAAACGGATTTTTATAGGGCCCTGCATTTGAGGAACCCTGGAAAGACATTCCTCGATCACTTTGCTCCAACAGCCCTTGGGTCGTTCCACGAAATGAGTCCCTTTTGCGTCCCTTTTGATATTTGAAGTCGAAATTGTGCACCATTGTTGAATTTTAAAAGCATGTTATATTAAATGAAGTGCCCTTTTAATATAGTCCACATGGAAAATTAAATAAATCTGATTTCTGCAGAATTCTGCACTTTTACATGTCCCTCCATGCACCCACTGTGACTTCTAGGAAGATTTTAACCTACTTAACCCCACCATTTCTCCAGGTTTTTCCCTAGTTATTTTGTTGCATTTACAAAGTCATTTCTGAAGATTATTATTTATCTCATGTGATTTAGTGATTCATTTTAAAGGTCCAGTTCAGTCAAAAATGTGATTTCCCTGTGTTTTATATATATATATATATTTCCACACTGTGAGGTTGGAACAATACTGTGAAATTGTGAAAATGAGGATGATGCTCTTTTAGTGTAAGAGCTTTTTGAAAAGGCCGCCTGAAATGTTGGCCTGTTTTGATTGGATGGAGTTTTGGCCTGCGTGGTGACATCACCAGGCAGGTAAATTTGTTCATTGACCAATAAGAAAGATAGCTCCAAACCTCTCTGCCAATAACAGCTTGTTTTCAGTTTTCCCCTCCCCCGCTCAGACCACTCCCAGACTCCTGCTTGAGAAATTGCTCTTTGCAAAGAAGCTATTTTTGTTTCTTTTTGAACATTTTCATTGAAAACAATCGCAGTGAGGTAGCCTAGCATTTAAGAGTGTTGGGCCAGTAACCAAAAGGTCGCTGGTTCGAATCCCTGAGCCAGCAAGGTGGAAAAAAATCTGCCGTTTGCCATTGAGCAAGGCAGTTAACCCCCAACAATAACTGCTGCCCGGGCGCTGATGACGCCGATTAAGACAGCCCCCCTCACCTCTCTGATTCAGAGGGGTTGGGTTAAATGCGGAAGACACATTTCAGATGAATGCATTCAGTTGTTAAACTGATTAGGTATTCCATTTCCCTTAATTGTTACCCAGAAATTATTTGATATTTTGATAAAAAACGGCTGAATTGGACCTTTAACTGTTCCTCATTTTAAGGTCAACCCTGTTAGTGAATTGAACTCATTTATTTATTACCCCTTTTTCTCCCCAATTGTTAGTTACAGTCTTGTCCCATCGCTGCAACTCCCCTATGGACTCGGGAGAGGCATGCATCCTCCGAAACGTGACCCTGCCAAGCCGCACTGCAAGGAAATCCCGGCCGGCCAAACCCTCCCCTAACCCGGACGACGCTGGGCCAAACCCTCCCCTAACCCGGACGACGCTGGGCCAAACCCTCCCCTAACCCGGACGACGCTGGGCCAATTGTGCGCCGCCTCATGGGTTTCCCAGGTCACGGCCTGCTGTGACACAGCCTGGGATCGAACCCGGGGCTGTAGTGACGCCTCAAGCACAGCAAATGCCTTAGACCGCTGCACCACTCTGGAGGCTGAATTTAACTCTTGTTTGAGTATTGTCAAACTATTACGGGACAAGGAACGAGAAGAAAATTACTGTCGGGGGAGGTTCTCTTCTGCACTGTTGAACCAATTCAGTTAATGTGTAGGAGGAGTTAAGATGGCGTGTCGCCAAAAGATTGTCTATAATATCGACAAGATAACCAAGTGACCACTCTAACAATGGAAACAGTATGAAAAAATGCACTCACTAACTGTACGTCGCTCTGGATAAGAGCGTCTGCTAAATGACTTAAATGTAAATGTGAATGAAACACAATGATTGAAGTCAGGCAAGATCAGGTGGGACCATTCCAGCCAATGAGAAGGCAGATACGCATGTGAACAACAGGCACGACTAAAGTTATTTTTCTCAGTTGCCGGAAAAGCAACGTGTATCCACTTACATCAGTATATTTGTAACAACCTAAACATGAACAACATTTCTATTCGATCAAAATAAGCCTCACGTAATTCAACACTCTCCCATAGACCTACATACAAAAAAAGGGCTTATCTCACACGGACAGATTTTTTTGGCGGAGTAAATCCTTTTTTCGCTTCGCTTCTCTTCCTCTGGTGTCACCTTGTTAACCTCCAAAAGTGGAAGTCGCGTCACCGGCTCTCTTTCCATTTCCCCTGAAATCTGGTTGCTTCCGGTTGTTTCTGACCCTTCAGAGGTGCCCATAGATGGACAAGCAAGAAATGTTTTAACAATTATATTTTCTTAATAAAAAAAACAAAAAAAACTTGCATTCAATTGCCCCTCCTTGATGCACACAAAAAGCACAATGGGATTCATGGCCGATTTTAAGAACCCTGTTATGGCCAACCTCTTTAGATGCAGTTTTTTTGTCATGAATTCTGTTCTGGAGGCAGCTCTCTGGTCTGGAGGCAGCTCTGGAGGTAGCTCTGTGGAGGCAGCTCTGTGGTCTGGAGGCAGCTCTGTGGTCTGGAGGCAGCTCTGTGGAGGTAGCTCTGTGGTCTGGAGGCAGCTCTGTGGAGGTAGCTCTGTGGTCTGGAGGCAGCTCTGTGGTCTGGAGGCAGCTCTGTGGTCTGGAGGCAGCTCTGTGGAGGTAGCTCTGTGGTCTGGAGGCAGCTCTGTGGTCTGGAGGCAGCTCTGTGGTCTGGAGGCAGCTCTGTGGAGGTAGCTCTGTGGTCTGGAGGCAGCTCTGTGGTCTGGAGGCAGCTCTGTGGTCTGGAGGCAGCTCTGTGGTCTGGAGGCAGCTCTGTGGAGGCAGCTCTGTGGCCTGGAGGCAGCTCTGTGGCCTGGAGGCAGCTCTGTGGAGGCAGCTCTGTGGAGGCAGCTCTGTGGAGGCAGCTCTGTGGAGGCAGCTCTGTGGAGGCAGCTCTGTGGAGGCAGCTCTGTGGTCTGGAGGCAGCTCTGTGGAGGCAGCTCTGTGGCCTGGAGGCAGCTCTGTGGTCTGGAGGCAGCTCTGTGGCCTGGAGGCAGCTCTGTGGTCTGGAGGCAGCTCTGTGGCCTGGAGGCAGCTCTGTAGTCTGAAGGCAGCTCTGTGGCCTGGAGGCAGCTCTGTGGTCTGGAGGCAGCTCTGGAGGCAGCTCTGTGGTCTGGAGGCAGCTCTGTGGCCTGGAGGCAGCTCTGTGGTCTGGAGGCAGCTCTGTGGAGGCAGCTCTGTGGCCTGGAGGCAGCTCTGTGGTCTGGAGGCAGCTCTGGAGGCAGCTCTGTGGTCTGGAGGCAGCTCTGTGGCCTGGAGGCAGCTCTGTGGTCTGGAGGCAGCTCTGTGGCCTGGAGGCAGCTCTGTGGTCTGGAGGCAGCTCTGTGGCCTGGAGGCAGCTCTGTAGTCTGAAGGCAGCTCTGTGGCCTGGAGGCAGCTCTGTGGCCTGGAGGCAGCTCTGTGGTCTGGAGGCAGCTCTGGAGGCAGCTCTGTGGTCTGGAGGCAGCTCTGTGGCCTGGAGGCAGCTCTGTGGTCTGGAGGCAGCTCTGTGGCCTGGAGGCAGCTCTGTAGTCTGAAGGCAGCTCTGTGGCCTGGAGGCAGCTCTGTGGCCTGGAGGCAGCTCTGTGGTCTGGAGGCAGCTCTGGAGGCAGCTCTGTGGTCTGGAGGCAGCTCTGTGGCCTGGAGGCAGCTCTGTGGTCTGGAGGCAGCTCTGTGGCCTGGAGGCAGCTCTGTAGTCTGAAGGCAGCTCTGTGGCCTGGAGGCAGCTCTGTGGCCTGGAGGCAGCTCTGTGGTCTGGAGGCAGAGTGGTCACCAGCTGGCACAGCCACAAAGTCATACAATCTGATTTTAAACCTAACCTTAACCACACTGCTAACCCTAATGCCTAACCCTAACCTTAAATGAAGACCAAAAAGCACATTTTTTAAAATATATATATTTTTATAATATAGACAATTTTGACTTTGCAGCTGGCCCATCTAGCAAAAAATCTCACAGTTCTGCCTCCAGGGACAAGATTCATGACAGTAAGTCAACTTGCTCTTGAGATGGAAAAAACATGTTTTTTATCAAGTTGAACATGACATAATGTTAAAATTAGGTGAAATAAAATGTTTTGTTTTATTTTTACCAAGTTACACTACCCAAAAGGAACTTAGTTTTCTCTCCCGATTCGGTCACCCGATGTCAATGCATCTCTGTTAAATGTGAATATTTATTTGAAAACTGTGCATAGTTATTAGAATAAACTTTAAATTAGCACTTTAACTAACCACAAGTGTATATTTAGTCTTGAACGTAAAAAAAAGTTCCCAATCCCAATTTTAATTAAATTCTTGAAATGCTCTAATTGTTTGGCCCTGGCTTTATTCATATGGAAGACATTTAGGCCTAGTTAATATAAAACTGTGTTTTCAGCCATGATAAACCAACACAACCCACATTTGAGAGAGAGAGAGGGAGAGAGAGAGAGAGAGAGAGAGAGAGAGAGAGAGAGGGAGAGAGAGAGAGAGAGAGAGAGAGAGAGAGAGAGAGAGAGAGAGAGAGAGAGATTCACTAAGGCTGTCTTTGTAGTTCCCCCAAAAGCAGGCTTCTCAAATGCCCCCATTCCCTTGAAAGTGCGCTACTTTTGACCAGAGCTGACAGGGTTTCCATAGGGCTCTTGTCAAAAGTAGTGCACTACATAGGGAATATAATGCCATTTGGGATGCATCCCAGGCCTTAGGGCCGGCAGCGATCCAACACTGAGCCTTTGAGGTTTCCAACCTCACTGAGAGCGTGTTTTTTATTTAATACCCAGTCACTCATGTTTAATATTATATATTTATACACTAACTTCCTTTTCCTCTAAAAGGTCCATCCTCAGCAGTGTTCTAGTTCTGACGTTTGTTTATCAAATACATTCTTCTCCAAGTACGCTTCCTCCTAAAATTGAAAATACATTAAGAATTATAACAATAGGAAATGCTTCCCAGTGCTAGAGGTGCCAATATCACCAATATCGCTGCTATTGTACTCTAGCATAAGAATGTCAAGCTAAGCTGGGGCTGCAGAGCTGGTGCCCTCCACGTGGACTTAAGCTATGGTTGGCTGGCTGGGTGGTTGATAGGGCAACGTTTGGGCATAATCTTTTTGGTCAATGTTGACTTGAGAAGCAGAAGGACACACTGTGAGAAAGATGGAGTCACGTTGAGCGTTGCTGCTACTGTGCGTGTGCGTGTGCGTGTGTGTGTGTGTGTGTGTGTGTGTGTGTGTGTGTGTGTGTGTGTGTGTGTGTGTGTGTGTGTGTGTGTGTGTGTGTGTGTGTGTGTGTGTGTGTGGTGTGTGTGTGTGTGTGTGTGTGTGTGTGTGTGTGTGTGTGTGTGTGTGTGTGTGTGTGTGTGTGTGTGTGTGTGTGTGTGTGTGTGTGTGTGTGTGTGTCCTGGCTGCTCCTCTCTGTGGCAGGATGATAAGCTGAAGAATGCTCCGAGGCGGGAAGGTCGAGTTGATGAGCGAGGGAGAGGTGGACTAGGAGGCATAAGGGGTGAGGGAGGTGTGGAGGGCTGGGGTAAAGGAGGAGGGAGGTGTGGAGGGCTGGGGTAAAGGAGGAGGGAGGTGTGGAGGGCTGGGGTAAAGGAGGAGGGAGGTGTGGAGGGCTGGGGTAAAGGAGGAGGGAGGTGTGGAGGGCTGGGGTAAAGGAGGAGGGAGGTGTGGAGGGCTGGGGTAAAGGAGGAGGGAGGTGTGGAGGGCTGGGGTAAAGGGGGAGGGAGGTGTGGAGGGCTGGGGTAAAGGGGGAGGGAGGTGTGGAGGGCTGGGGTAAAGGGGAGGGAGGTGTGGAGGGCTGGGGTAAAGGAGGAGGGAGGTGTGGAGGGCTGGGGTAAAGGAGGAGGGAGGTGTGGAGGGCTGGGGTAAAGGAGGAGGGAGGTGTGGAGGGCTGGGGTAAAGGAGGAGGGAGGTGTGGAGGGCTGGGGTAAAGGAGGAGGGAGGTGTGGAGGGCTGGGGTAAAGGAGGAGGGAGGTGTGGAGGGCTGGGGTAAAGGACTGTGGAGGGGAGGATCACCATGTTGGCTTGGCACGCTGTCTGCCTGTCTGTCTGTCTGCCTGTCTGTCTGTCTGTCTGCCTGTCTGTCTGACTGGCTGTCTGTTATATGGATGGAGTATCTTGGTTCCACTGCTAACAACATGACTTCAGAAACAGAGATTTGTTTGTTTGTGTAACTCTCCTAGCCCCAGTTCACAAGTAATGGCTATTATCCCCAAACCATCCATTCTCTCTGGTCACAAAGGGTTTACACCAGGACCTGTCCTCAATAGGCTAGTTCTTCCCTCCACACTGTCTGAAGGACTGACTGCATATTCCCACCTATTGTTTCTGGGTTTCTGGACTGGAGAAAAGTGCCTTGAAGAAAAGTGCCACGACTCCAACACCATCATTAAGTTTGCTGCCGATACCACGGTGGTAGGCCTGATCATCGACGATGACGAGACAGCGTATAGATCCCCACAGTGGAGGTGTCATAATACCCATAAAACCTAGCAATCAAACAGGGAAATGGTTCCAATCGTTTTTCCACCATTCATTTTTCCCTTAGGGAATTTAAACACTTAAAATAAGGGCTGTGTTTCGTGTAGACTTACCCTGGAGTGACGTTTTGATAACCGTGTAAATCTCTCTTGGACAAGATGACCTTTATCAATATATTAAGCTCTATTTACTCTAAGATTTGAAAATTATAATTAGCATCAAAGTAGACATCATGCAAAAGTGCAAATCCCTGCAAGCTCCTCCACATCATCTCTAGCTGACACCTTTGCTAACAGGTGTTGTGTCAATTTAAAACTGATTTGTCCATTTAAAGAAATGTAGCCAATTTATGAATTAATACAAATTAATACTGTTCTAGTTACTCTCTGTGGGCTGTACTGTCTGGAGGAACTAGTCCTGTTCTAGTTACTCTCTGTGGGCTGTACTGTCTGGAGGAACTAGTACTGTTCTAGTTACTCTCTGTGGGCTGAACTGTCTGGAGGAACTAGTACTGTTCTAGTTACTCTCTGTGGGCTGTACTGTCTGGAGGAACGAGTACTGTTCTAGTTACTCTCTGTGGGCTGTACTGTCTAGAGGAACTAGTACTGTTCTAGTTACTCTCTGTGGGCTGTACTGTCTGGAGGAACGAGTACTGTTCTAGTTACTCTCTGTGGGCTGAACTGTCTGGAGGAACTAGTCCTGTTCTAGTTACTCTCTGTGGGCTGTACTGTCTGGAGGAACTAGTACTGTTCTAGTTACTCTCTGTGGGCTTTATTGTCTGGAGGAACTAGTACTGTTCTAGTTACTCTCTGTGGGCTGTACTGTCTAGAGGAACTAGTACTGTTGTAGTTACTCTCTGTGGGCTGTACTGTCTGGAGGAACTAGTACTGTTCTAGTTACTCTCTGTGGGCTGTACTGTCTGGAGGAACTAGTACTGTTGTAGTTACTCTCTGTGGGCTGTACTGTCTGGAGGAACTAGTGCTGTTCTAGTTACTCTCTGTGGGCTGTACTGTCTGGAGGAACGAGTGCTGTTCTAGTTACTCTCTGTGGGCTGTACTGTCTGGAGGAACTAGTACTGTTCTAGTTACTCTCTGTGGGCTGTACTGTCTGGAGGAACTAGTACTGTTCTAGTTACTCTCTGTGGGCTTTACTGTCTGGAGGAACTAGTACTGTTCTAGTTACTCTCTGTGGGCTGTACTGTCTGGAGGAACTAGTACTGTTCTAGTTACTCTCTGTGGGCTGTACTGTGTGGAGGAACTAGTACTGTTCTAGTTACTCTCTGTGGGCTGTACTGTCTGGAGGAACTAGTACTGTTCTAGTTACTCTCTGTGGGCTGTACTGTCTGTAGGAACTAGTACTGTTCTAGTTACTCTCTGTGGGCTGTACTGTCTGGAGGAACTAGTACTGTTCTAGTTACTCTCTGTGGGCTGTACTGTCTGGAGGAACTAGTACTGTTCTAGTTACTCTCTGTGGGCTGTACTGTCTGGAGGAACTAGTACTGTTCTAGTTACTCTCTGTGGGCTGTACTGTCTGTAGGAACTAGTACTGTTCTAGTTACTCTTTGTGGGCTGTACTGTCTGGAGGAACTAGTACTGTTCTAGTTACTCTCTGTGGGCCGTACTGTCTGGAGGAACTAGTACTGTTCTAGTTACTCTCTGTGGGCTGTACTGTCTGGAGGAACTAGTACTGTTCTAGTTACTCTCTCTGGGCTTTATTGTCTGGAGGAACTAGTACTGTTCTAGTTACTCTCTGTGGGCTGTACTGTCTGGAGGAACTAGTACTGTTCTAGTTACTCTCTGTGGGCTGTACTGTCTGGAGGAACTAGTCCTGTTCTAGTTACTCTCTGTGGGCTGTACTGTCTGGAGGAACTAGTACTGTTCTAGTTACTCTCTGTGGGCTGTACTGTCTGGAGGAACTAGTACTGTTCTAGTTACTCTCTGTGGGCTGTACTGTCTGGAGGAACTAGTACTGTTCTAGTTACTCTCTGTGGGCTGTACTGTCTGGACGAACTAGTACTGTTCTAGTTATTATATATTATTATTTTTTTTAGTCATTAAGCAGACGCTCTTATCCAGAGCGATTTACAGTGCAGACATTTTTTTTTTTTTTTTTCATACTGGCCCCCTGTGGGAAACAAACCCAGGCGTTGCAAACACCATGCTCTACCAACTGAGCTACATCCCTGCCAGCCATTCCCTCCCATACACTGGACGACGCTGGGCCAATTGTGCACCGCCCCATGGGTCTCCCGGTCGCGGCCGGCTACGACAGAGCCTGGATTTGAACCAGGATCTCTAGTGGCACAGCTAGCACTGCGATGCAGTGCCTTAGACCACTGCACCACTGTGGGCTGTATTGTCTGGAGGAACTAGTCCTGTTCTAGTTATATTATTATATTGCGCTGTCAGATGAAAACCTTGTAACTACCCCCAAATAGTATTGATACTATTGGTTCCCCTTTACTATTGGTTCCCCTTTACTATTGGTTCCCCTTTACTATTGGTTCCCCTTTACTATTGGTTCCCCTTTTATTGGTTCCCCTTTACTATTGGTTCCCCTTTACTATTGGTTCCCCTTTACTATTGGTTCCCCTTTACTATTGGTTCCCCTTTACTATTGGTTCCCCTTTACGTCTGTATGAATGTTTCACGACCCTGTGGGAAGATGTTTGGGGTGCTGCGATCATATCTCCACCCCGGCTCCTTAAGTGAAGCGCTCGTCTTCACTCCTGAGGATATTTTTGTTTGTGGGTAGCCAGGTAAGCCATACGTGATCAGAGGTAAGGTGCACTTTAATTACCTTCTGCCTTTGTAATATTATATATTTCTGGAGTAAGATAAGTATTTCTCAGATATAATTTTCCTGTTGAAATTGTGTTTTGAGGGCGAGTGCAAATCAAATGGCTAGGTAGCTAACTAACCCAGAATCCGACAGACAAAGTTGAATCTCCTGTTTTTAGCTCCCCATTTGATGTCTGCTTGTAGGCTAATGAGCCACCTTGTCCATGGCATAAAGAGTGAACCGATTAATCAGATGTGTGTGGCAATAGCTATCTAGCTATCACATTAGGTAGCCATTAGATAAGCAGGCTAAGCAAACAAAAAAATCCAGAAAAACGCATGTCAAAAATGTTATGAATTGATTTGCATTTTAATGAGGGAAATAAGTATTTGACCCCTCTGCAAAACATTACTTAGTTCTTGGTGGCAAAACCCTTGTTGGCAATCACAGAGGTCAGACGTTTCTTGTAGTTGGCCACCAAGTTTGCACACATCTCAGGATGGATTTTGTTCCACTCCTCTTTGCAGATCTTCTCCAAGTCATTAAGGTTTCGAGGCTGATGTTTGGCAACTCGAACCTTCAGCTCCCTCCACAGATGTTCTATGGGATTAAGGTCTGGAGACTGGCTAGGCCACTCCAGGACCTTAATGTGCTTCTTCATGAGCCACTCCTTTGTTGCCTTGGCCGTGTGTTTTGGGTCATTGTTATGCTGGAATACCCATCCACGACTCATTTTCAATGTCCTGGCTGAGGGAAGGAGGTTCTCACCCAAGATTTGATGGTACATGGTCCCGTCCATCGTCCCTTTGATGCGGTGAAGTTGTCCTGTCCCCTTAGCAGAAAAACACCCCCAAAGCATAATGTTTCCACCTCCATATTTGACGGTGGGGATGGTGTTCTTGGGGTCATAGGCAGCATTCCTCTTCCTCCAAACACGGCGAGTTGAGTTGATGCCAAAGAGCTCGATTTCGGTCTCATCTGACCACAACACTTTCACCAAGTTCTCCTCTGAATCATTCAGATGTTCATTGGCAAACTTCAGACGGGCCTGTATATGTGCTTTCTTGAGCAGGGGGACCTTGCGGGTGCTGCAGGATTTCAGTCCTTCACGGCGTAGTGTGTTACCAATTGTTTTCTTGGTGACTATGGTCCCAGCTGCCTTGAGATCATTGACAAAATCCTTCCGTGTAGTTCTGGGCTGATTCCTCACCGTTCTCATGATCATTGCAACTCCACGAGGTGAGATCTTGCATGGAGCCCCAGGCTGAGGGAGATTGACAGTTATTTTGTGTTTCTTCTATTTGCGAATAATCGCACCAACTGTTGTCACCTTCTCACCAAGCTGCTTGGCGATGGTCTTGTAGCCCATTCCAGCCTTGTGTAGGTCTACAATCTTGTCCCTGACATCCTTGGAGAGATCTTTGGTCTTGGCCATGGTGGAGAGTTTGGAATCTGATTGATTGATTGCTTCTGTGGACAGGTGTCTTTTATACAGGTAACAAACTGAGATTAGGAGCACTCCCTTTAAGAGTGTGCTCCTAATCTCAGCTCGTTACCTGTATAAAAAGACAACTGGGAGCCGGAAATCTTTCTGATTGAGAGGGGGTCAAATACTTATTTCCCTCATTAAAATGCAAATAAATGTATAACATTTTTGACATGCGTTTTTCTGGATTTTTTTTGTTGTTATTCTGTTTCTCACTGTTCAAATAAACCTACCATTACATTTATAGACTGATCATTTCTTTGTCAGTGAGCAAACGTACAAAATCAGCAGGGGATCAAATACTTTTTTCCCCTCACTGTATATAATGATGAGATGCTCATGTCTCCACCCTAACAATAGGAGTCGTTGTCCCAAAGGCAGGAAGGCAGGCGACAAGCTTAGGTCGGCATATTAAGCCCATAGAAACGCATTGGGTTTATTCTGGACAGATTTTGACACGAGTCAGCCCTCTCGCTTCGCTTCTTCCTCTCTGTCTTAGTCCTGCTTGCAACCAAAGTCTTTCAAGATGTGTTCGCCCTCCGGTTGGTATTGTCATCGGAACCACTTAGTCCTTTTGCGAACAGACTAAGGGCAGTTTATCTATGTGACAGTAGAAATACAGTATTTCCTCGTTCACCACAGCAAATCTACTGTGGCAATTTACCGACACTATGAATGGAAACTAACGTTGTTGTAGGTTATTATTTTATTAGTGTCCTATTTATGTTATCCAAAAGTGTCTGTCGTGGTCATTTCTTATCAAGATCAGGGGTAAAATATCCCTGGACTGTCCGTATTTGAAATGCGTAACTGAATCAAGTCAATAGGGGGATTGAGTGATTTGTGCCAGAAGGCGTGGGCTGGAATTTAACCCATTCCTATATGGATATAATAATAATATTATATTATAATAATAATATAATATGGATATGTGTGCGCTGAAAGGCAGCGGCCCTAACCGCTAGTTCATTCATAACCTTAGGATACCCTCCACACTGGTGGAGCCTAGTGTAGACCAATATCTATCTTGTGTTATTAAGCTATATAAAAATGACAGTTGTTGATGTGTGTGGATGCATTTTCAGATACATTTGAATGCTGCAGTAATAGGATCAAACCCGGATCCCAATGACTCTACTGAACCCACATGGAGAGAAAGAGAACTGCTAATTTTCAAGGAATCACGAGGCTCATTTAGAAATGTCTGATGCAACAGGAAAATTCTCTGTGACAAAAGAATGATCAAGTTAAAGATCCAACATCTGTGCATCACTGGGGCCGAGCTCCCTGACGTCCAGGACCTCAGAGGACCTCTATACCAGGCAGTCAGAGGACGGCCCTAAAGATTGTCAAAGACTCCAGCCACCCAAGTCATAGACAGTTCTCTCTGCTACCGCACGGCAAGCAGGAACCGATGCACCAAGTCTGGAAACAACAGGACCCTGAACAGCTTCTACCCCCAAGCCATAAGGCTGTTAAATAGTTAGTTAAATAATAGCTACCCGGTCTATCTGGATTGACTCTTTTTGCACTAACTCTATTGACTCATCACACATGCTGCTGTTACTGTTTACTATCTATCCTGTTGCCTAGTCACTTTACCCCTACCTATATGTACATATCTAACTCAATTACCTGATACCCCTGCAAATCGACTCGGTACTGGTACCCCGTGTATATATGTTCTAATTTTTTTCTATAATTTTTCAAACGTTCGATGCATTGTTGGGAAAGGCCCGTCAGTAAGCATTTAACTGTTAGTCTTCACCTGGTGTTTACGAAGTATGTGACAAATAACTTTTGTTGAAATTATACAAAAAACTGCTTCCCTTTAACCTTGGCTGAGAACAGTACTGCAGGTTTGTATATACATTTAGTAAATATTTTATGGAAGTCAAACTTATCTTTCCCCACTTAAAAATGTGACCAGGTAACTCATGGCATATTGGGTAGGGAGGAGACGGTTTGACTATGTGATAGTGACTATGTGATAGTGTGATTGTGACTATGATAGTGTGATAGTGACTATGATAGTGTGATAGTGATTATGATAGTGTGATAGTGACTATGTTGTAGTGTTATAGTGACTAAGTGATAGTGTGATAGTGACTATGTGACAGGGTGATAGTGTGATAGTGACATTGTGATAGTGACTGTGTGATAGTGACTATGTGATAGTGTGATAGTGACTAAGTGATAGTGTGATAGTGACTATGTGATAGTGTTGAAGGTACTAAGTGATAGTGTGATAGTGACTATGTGATAGTGTGATAGTGACTGTGTGATACTGACTATGTGATAGTGTGATAGTGACTGTGTGATAGTGTTGAAGGTTCTATGTGATAGTGTGATAGTGACTATGTGATAGTGTTGAAGGTACTATGTGATAGTGTGATAGTGACTGTGTGATAGTGTTGAAGGTACTAAGTGATAGTGTGATAGTGACTATGTGATATTGTTGAAGGTACTAAGTGATAGTGTGATAGTGACTATGTGATAGTGTGATAGTGACTGTGTGATAGTGTCATGAATCCCGCTTCCTGAGTCTGTTTCTGCCTGAGTTGCCTGTTTCCTGAAGGTTCCTGAACGCACCCTGTCTGGTTGCCGGGCGACGAATCTAGGCTGGAGATCTCTCGATTTCCCACACCTGCATTTCATCAGCTATCTGCACACCTGATCCTGATCATCACCTCTTCATAAGCTCTGACCTGACATCCATTCCCTGCCGGATCGTTAGCCATGAATAGTATGTTGTGTCAGCGTATCAGCCTCAAAGTTACTAGAGTTAGTTTTGTTGTTCTGTATTCTTTGCTTGCCGTGTACTCACCTCCGTTTACTCTGTCTACAGTCATTCTCCCGGAACATTCACCCCACCCCTGCCTGGTCGCCGGTGGCCTCTGTGCCATCATTGGATCTGCCTTTTCACTCCCACCAACTCACCTCCGCTGCCCGCTCTGTCTCCTGGATTATTCTGCTTCTACATTTGAATCTGTAAATAAATACTCACCTTCGTTCTACTCACCTTGTCCTGGTCTGCTTCTGGGTTCTGCTTTAGAGAATCGTGACAGAACGATCCGGCCAAGGATGAACCCAGCGGACCTGGACTCTGTTCGCCATGCCATTACCCATCAGGAGAAGATGTTGGGACAACACAGCACGGCGCTACAGGAGATAGCGTTGTCGGTTCGGAACTTTTCTGCCAGTCTGACGAGTATCCAGGCTCAGCTCAGTTTGCCGGCGGAGAATCCACCACCTGTTTCACCCCTCTCGCCTGCCGCTTCTGGAGCTGTTCCCTTCCGTGAGCCCAAGGTACCGACGCCAGATAAGTAAGATGGGGATTTGGGAAGATGCCGTTCATTTCTTATGCAGTGTGGATTAGTGTTTGATTCAGAGGTTATCTCCTTCTTCATTCTGCCTTCTCCCCATGTTCCTCTGGTTATTGGATACCCCTGGCTGAGAGAACACAATCCCATGTTCGATTGGGTGACTGGCAAGGTAACTAGTTGGAGCATGGAATGTCATGCTAACTGCCTTAAGACTGCCTGTTACCATTCTGTTCCCAGTCAGGTCATTGATTCTGCACCCCCAGATTTTGTCCCTGGTTCCTGAAACATATCACGATTTGGGTGAAGTGTTCAGTAAACAGAAGGCTCTGTCACTTCCTCCCCACCGACCATATGATTGTGTGATTAACCTGTTCCCTGGAGCTGCCTATACCAAGGGACGTTTATACAGCATCTCCCGACCTGAACGTGAAGCTTTGGAGACCTACATAAAGGAGTCTCTAGCTGCTGGTCTCATTCGTCCCTCGTCATCACCCCTGGGAGCAGGTTTATTTTTTGTGAGTAAGAAGGATGGCTCTCTTCGACCGTGTATTGATTATCGGGGTTTGAATGATATTACGGTCAAGAACAAGTATCCCCTGCCTTTGATGAGTTCTGCTTTCGACTCCTTACAGGAGTACTACTGTGTTCACTAAGCTGGATCTACGCAATACGTATCATCTGGTCCGGATCAGAGAGGGCGACGAGTGGTTGACTGGGTTCAATACACCTATGGGACACTTTGAGTACCAAGTGATGCCGTTTGGATTGACCAATGCTCCAGCAGTGTTCCAGAGCATGGTAAATGATGTTCTGAGAGATATGATCAGTCTATTTGTGTTTGTGTACCTGGATGACAATCTCATCTTCTCTAAGGAGCTTTCCAGCCACGTCCAGCATGTCAAGCAGGTTCTGCAGCGATTGTTGGAGAACCGCCTGTTTGTGAAGGCAGAGAAGTGTGATTTCCACGCCCACACTACATCCTTTCTCGGGTACATCATCTCCAGGAGAGAGATTAGGATGGACCAAGAGAAGGTTAGGGCGGTTCTTGATTGGGCTCAGCCCGGTACGAGATTGCAGCTCCAGAGGTTTCTGGGGTTTGCGAATTTCTATCGTGGATTTATCCGTGATTACAGCCGTGTGGCCGCTCCATTAACTGCCCTGACTTCTAGCACCAGAACCTTCTGTTGGAATCCTGAGGCAGACCGAGCATTTCTGGATTTGAAGAGTCGATTCACCAACGCCCCGAGCCTCGCTCAACCTGACACTGCCCATCAGTTTGTCGTTGAAGTGGACGCGTCTGATGTGGGGTTGGCGCCATCCTGTCCCAGCGAAGCTCCACTGACTGAAAACTCCATCCCTGCGCCTTCTACTATCATCGTCTCTCGTCTGCGGAGAGAAACTATGATGTGGGTAACCGGAAGCTTCTCACGGTGAAACTTGCCTTGGAGGAGTGGCGCCACTGGTTGGAGGGGGCGGAGCAACCGTTTATTGTCTGGACTGACCACAATAATCTTGCTTACGTGCAAACGGCTAGACGTCTCAACTCCCATCAGGCCAGATGGGCTTTGTTTTTTGGACGCTTTAATTTTTCCCTGACTTTCCGACCGGGTTCTAAGAACGGCAAGGCGGACGCCTTGTCCTGGATGTTTTTCAAGACGGAGGAGAGTGGGGCCAAGACTGAGACGATTCTTCCCCAGAACCTCGTCGTGGGAGCAGTTACGTGGAGGATTGAGGAGGAGGTTATGGCGGCCCTTCAGATGCAGCCCAGTCCCGGTAACGGTCCACCCGGTCAGTTGTTTGTGCCTGAGTCTGTCCGTTCTGCTGTCCTCCAATGGTACCACGCCAGCAAGATGGCTTGTCACCCTGGCGTGGCTCGGACGATGGCGTTACTATGCAGACGATTTTGGTGGCCTGCCATGGGAGAAGATACCCGGAGGTTTGTTGCTGCCTGTCCAGTTTGTGCGCAGAATAAGAGTACCAATCGGCCCAGCTCTGGACTTCTTCACCCCCTACCTATTCCCCGGCGACCATGGTCGCATCTGGCCCTGGACTTTGTCACTGGGTTGCCCTCTTCTGATGGGAACACGGTCATTCTGACGATTGTGGACAGATTCAGCAAGTTCGCCCACTTTGTGCCCATCTCCAAGCTTCCCTCTGCCTCTGAGACATCCGAGATCCTTGTTAGGGAGGTTTTCAGGGTCCACGGGTTGCCCAGTGACATAGTTTCCGACCGTGGCCCTCAGTTTACCTCTGCTGTCTGGAAATCCTTCTGTTTGGCCATTGGAGCTACAGTCAGTCTCACATCTGGATTTCACCCCCAATCTAATGGTCAGGCGGAGAGAGACAACCAGAAGATGGAATCCACGCTGCGCTGCCTTGTCTCCTCCAACCCCACCTCTTGGGTCTCTCAGTTGCCATGGGTCGAGTATGCCCACAATACTCTCCCTACATCTGCCACTGGGATGTCTCCCTTCCAGTGCCTGTACGGCTACCAACCTCCCTTGTTTCTTTCTCAGGAGAAGGATCTCTCGGTTCCCTCTGTCCAGGCCCACATTCGTCGTTGCCACCGGACTTGGCATCGGGCCAGAAAGGCCCTCCTTAGAGTTTCTGACCGGTATCAGTTCCAGGCGAATCTTCGCCGTATTCCAGCCATTATGCCATCGGAGATTAGGTCTGGTTGGCTACACGGGATCTTCCTCTGCGGACTGAGTCGAAGAAGCTGTCACCAAAGTTCATTGGTCCGTTTGTGGTGGAGAGAGTGATTAATCCTGTTGTGGTTCGACTCAAATTGCCTAGGACGCCCAGAGTCCATCCCACCTTTCATGTCTCCTGCCTCAAGCCTGTTCTCCTCAGCCCTCTGATGCCCCCTCCATCCTCCTCCTCCTCCTCCTCGGATGATCGGAGGTGGCCCTGTCTACACGGTGCGTCGCATCATGGATTCCAGACGGCGTGGTCGGGGTTTCCAGTATCTCGTGGACTGGGAGGGGTATGGTCCTGAGGAGAGGAGTTGGATTCCTCGGTGTCAGATCCTTGATGCTGACCTCCTTCGTGACTTCTACCGCCTCCATCCTGGCGCTCTGGGTAGTCCGCCCGGTGGCGTTCGTCAGAGGGGGGGTACTGTCATGAATCCCGCTTCCTGAGTCTGTTTCTGCCTGAGTTGCCTGTTTTCTGTCTTGGTCTGTTTCCTGAAGGTTCCTAAACGCACCCTGTCTGGTTGCCGGGTGATGAAGCTAGGCGGGAGATCTCTCAATTACCCGCACCTGCATCTCATCAGCTATCTGCACACCTGGTCCTGATCATCACCTCTTCATAAGCTCTGACCTGACATCCATTCCCTGCCGGATCGTTAGCCATGAACAGTATGTTGTGTCAGCGTATCAGCCTCAAAGTTACTAGAGTTAGTTTTGTTGTTCTGTATTTTTTGCTTGCCGTGTACTCACCTCCGTTTACTCTGTCTACAGTCATTCTCCCGGAACATTCACCCCACCCCTGCCTGGTCGTCGGTGGCCTCTGTGCCATCATTGGATCTGCCTATTCACTCCCACCAACTCACCTCCGCTGCCCGCTCCGTCTCCTGGATTATTCTGCTTCTACATTTGAATCTGTAAATAAAAACGCACCTTCGTTCTACTCACCTTGTCCTGGTCTGCTTCTGGGTTCTGCTTTAGAGAAGCGTGACAGATAGAGTGATAGTGACTGTGTCGTAGTTTGTTTGTAACTATATGATAGTGTAATAGTGAGTATGCAATGGTGTGATAGTGTCTATGTGATAGTGTGATGGAGTGATAGGGTGATAGTGTGATAGTGACTATGTGATAGTGTGTTAGTGAAGATATGATAGTGTGATAGCGTGATAGTGACTATGTGATAGTGTGATAGTGACTATATGATAGCGTGATAGTGACTATGTGATAGTATGATAGTGACTATATGATAGCGTGATAGTGACTATGTGATAGTGTGATAGTGACTATTTGATTATGACTACGTGATAGTGACTGTGTGATAGTGTTATAGTGATTATGTCGTAGTGTGTTAGTGACTATTTTATAGTTTAATAGTGTGATAGTGACTATATGAGAGTGTGATAGTAACTATGTGATAGTTTGATAGTGTGATTATGTGATAGTGTGATAGTGACTATTTGATAGTGTGATAGTGACTATGTCATAGTTTGATATTGTGATACTGACTTTGTGTCCGTGTAATAGTGACTGTGTGATAGTGATAGTGTAATAGTGAGTATGTGATAGTGTGATAGTGACTATGTGGTAGTGTGATAGTGACTGTGTGATAGTTTGATAATGTGATAGTGACTATGTGATAGTGACAATGTGAAAGTGTGATAGTGGCTATGTGATAGTGTGATAGTGACTATGTGAAAGCGTGATAGTGACTATATGATAGTGTGTAGCTTTTCCTAAACTGGGTGACACACACACACACACACACACCGAGAGAGAGATAGCCAGATGCCTCCCTGAGTCGTCCTAAATAGCTTTCACACACCAGGAGAGAGAGCCAGAACGCTCAGACCCAGCTATGATCTCCCTCCAGACATGTCTCCCCCCTTTCCCTCATTCATCATCTGACTCTACAAAGATGGCCACAGCTTGACAATAGAGATTATATTCTCCTTCACAATGGATGATGGCTCCCAGTCAGCCCCTCCTTTGGGCGGTGTGTTTGCGTGCGTGTGTGTGTGTGTGTGTGTGTGTGTGTGTGTGTGTGTGTGCGTGCGCGCGTGCGTGTGTGTTATACAGGACAGGTAAGTTCCTTCCATGTCAGACAACAGGGAGGGCCCAACCCAGTGGACAAATGAAATGGGTCCCCACGTTGCTTAAAGGGCCTATCTGTCTGTCAGCAGTCCAAAGGGATTAGTCCATTCACAGCCTCCATATTGTTCTCCGGGCTACAATAGGTGCCCAGCCTCTTTGTCATCGACTCTGTTGTGAAGCTCTGCTGGGGTAACAAAGGTGTAACACACCTGTGACTATGGATTAAATACCCTTTTCCTTCTTTTCTTCTCTCTCTCTCTCTCTCGTTTTTTTTTCTCTCTTCCTTCACACATGGCCTTTGGCTGTGTCCTCGCACCACATCAAAAAGAGACTTCTTTACAAAGTGGAGTTTCCATGGCAGCCAGGGATAACACCTAGAGAAGGGGCTACTCGGATAACCTAGCCTAACCCCACCCACAACATATTTTTTTAGAACAGTTATTGTAATGGTCTTTTCTACCTCATTCATCACCATAAAGGAGATGATGAACGTAGATTAATGTAGAGCAGAGACTTTCCTCACCATTGGACCTGACAAGGAAAAAGTCTGAGCCCTAGTTATGTAGTTATGTGGTTATGTAGTTATTAGAATAGGTATATGGAATGGTTGCATGTAAAATATAATAGTAGATGGAATGGTTACATGAATGTTGTCAAAGAGGAATCTGAATTTTGCCATACACCCAAACAGCTAAAACAGAAAGTCTTACCTGCAATAAAAATCCGTAGAAGAAACTCGACACACAGTGACCTCTAATGAACTAGCCTAAAACTGTAAGAACTGAACAAGGTGCTTTTTATGCAAATAGCATCGAAACCCTCAAATCATTAATATTGTTTTACAAGGTCAATCATTCCAATCAATCCAATTACATATTTGAAACGTTTC